>NW_026973810.1:5000-67500 GCF_035594125.1 Scylla paramamosain | reverse complement strand
TAGCCATTCAACCAACCAGCCAATAAATCAGTCAATCAGCTAGTCAGTCAGTCAGTCAGTCAGTCAGTCAGTCAGTCAGTCAGTCAGTCAGCCATTCAACCAGCCAGCTAGGCATTCAACCAACCAGCCAATCAATCAGTCACTCAGCTAGACAGTCAGTCAGTCAGTCAGTCAGTCAGTCAGTCAGTCAGTCAGTCAGTCAGCCAGTCAGTCAGCCATTCAACCAGCCAGCTAGCCATTCAACCAACTAGCCAATCAATCAGTCACTCAGTAAGTCAGTCAGTCAGTCAGTCAGTCAGTCAGCCATTCAACCAGCCAGCTAGCCATTCAACCAACCAGCCAATCAATCAGTCACTCAGCTAGTCAGTTAGTCAGTCAGTCAGTCAGTCAGTCAGTCAGTCAGTCAGTCAGTCAGTCAGTCAGCCATTCAACCAGCCAGCTAGCCATTCAACCAACCAGCCAATCAATCAGTCACTCAGTTAGTCAGTCAGTCAGTCAGTCAGTCAGTCAGTCAGTCAGTCAGTCAGTCAGTCAGTTAGCCATTCAACCAGCCAGCTAGCCATTCAACCAACTAGCCAATCAATCAGTCACTCAGCTAGTCAGTCAGTCAGTCAGTCAGTCAGTCAGTCAGTCAGTCAGTCAGTCAGTCAGTCAGTAAGTCAGTCAGCCATTCAACCAGCCAGCTAGGCATTCAACCAACCAGCCAATCAATCAGTCACTCAGCTAGTCAGTCAGTCAGTCAGTCAGTCAGTCAGTCAGTCAGTTAGTCAGTCAGTCAGCCAGTCAGTCAGCCATTCAACCAGCCATTCAACCAGCCAGCTAGGCATTCAACCAACCAGCCAATCAATCAGTCACTCAGCTAGTCAGTCAGTCAGTCAGTCAGTCAGTCAGTCAGTCAGTTAGTCAGTCAGTCAGCCAGTCAGTCAGCCATTCAACCAGCCAGCTAGCCATTCAACCAACTAGCCAATCAATCAGTCACTCAGCTAGTCAGTCAGTCAGTCAGTCAGTCAGTCAGTCAGTCAGTCAGTCAGTCAGCCATTCAACCAGCCAGCTAGCCATTCAACCAACCAGCCAATCAATCAGTCACTCAGCTAGTCAGTTAGTCAGTCAGTCAGTCAGTAAGTCAGTCAGTCAGTCAGTCAGTCAGCCATTCAACCAGCCAGCTAGCCATTCAACCAACCAGCCAATCAATCAGTCACTCAGTTAGTCAGTCAGTCAGTCAGTCAGTCAGTCAGTCAGTCAGTCAGTCAGTTAGCCATTCAACCAGCCAGCTAGCCATTCGACAAACCAGCCAATCAATCAGTCACTCAGCTAGTCAGTCAGTCAGTTAGTCAGTCAGTCAGTCAGTCAGTCAGTCAGTCAGTCAGTCAGTCAGTCAGTCAGTCAGTCAGCCATTCAACCAGCCAGCTAGGCATTCAACCAACCAGCCAATCAATCAGTCACTCAGCTGGTCAGTCAGTCAGTCAGTCAGTCAGTCAGTCAGTCAGTCAGTCAGCCATTCAACCAACCAGCTAGCCACCCAACTAGCTAACCAGCCAGTCAATCAGTCACTCAGCCAGCCAGTCAGTCAGTCAGTCAGTTAGTAAGCCAGCCAGCAAGCCAGCCAGCCAGCCAGTCAGTCAGTCAGTCAGTCAGTCAGTCACTCAGCCAGCGAGTCAGCCGGCCAGCCAGTCAGTTAGTTCTGTGGGCCTGTGTATGGTTCTGGTGGGCGTCTGTTTGGTTTGTGTTAGGTTCAGCTAGCCCTCTGTTTGGTCTGTGTTTGGTCTCTGGGCCATAGATGCAGCAAGACCGGTTCAAAATTCCAAGCACTGACGCACTGCACAGACTACCACCTCATGCCTGCTTGGTGTGAAAGAGTCTGCTGGGACAAATGACCTACACAGCAACTTGTATCAGTCCCCCAGATGTGTTCCTGGAAGCTCAGTGTTATGGATGCAGTGTGACATGCTGACTTAGGGAAGGCTGTCTGTCGTGGCTGCACCTTGCTGTGGCTAAGAAAAGGCTGTGTTTGTTTGAAGTGCTGTACTGGTCATGCTGGGAAGTGTACAGGCCACCATTAGTAGTAGAAATGTTGCACTAGAATGAAATTAGTTGGGAAATGTAATGCATAATTATTGGCAGGGAAAAGATGGTGACAGGGATGCTGGGACGTGCTTCACTGTACACCGTGGTGGCCGCCCCTTGGTGCTTGGCGGTACCTTATAGGGCATCAAGGGGCAGTTATTGTAGTCTCATCTTACAGCAAAACAAGTAAAAGAAAAAAAATAGTAATAATAATAATAATATAAAAATTTTTTTATCATTGTCTTGATGAGCACAAATCTTTCCCTGCCAATACATAAACAGCACATTTTTTCACTAAATTTCACCATTGTAGTACACATTTATACTAGTAATGATGACCTGTAGACTTTCCAGGCATGACAACACTTGAAACACAACCATTTTGTTAGCTACAGCATAGAGCAGCCACCAGACAGCCTTCCCCCACGTCAGCATGTCACACACTGAATCTGTCAGTCTGCTTTCAAGAACACATGAGGGACTAACAGGAGTTGCCATGTACTTAATTTCCTGCAGATTCTTTCACACCAAGGAGTAGCAAGTTGGAAGTCTGTGATTGTAACTATCCTGCTCAATATCAGCTTCTATTCTAATCTCTACTTAATCTCCATATAGTTCCATTTTGGCCATAAGTCACTGTTTACTTAATCAATCCCTCCTAAGACACTGCACTTTTTTCAGATTATAGAGCTGATAGGTCTCGGTAGGGGGTTGACAGGCCTTGGTGAAGCTTGAGAGGGCCTTGGTGGGGGCTGACAGGGTTTGGTAGGGCTTGGCAGGGGTGACAGCAAAGGCTTCTGTTTAAAATCTCACATCTCAAGCCACCTCATTACTTGAGAGGTGACAAAGGGCTTGGCAGAGCTTGACAGGGATTGGTAGAGGTGACAGAGGCAGGCAGGAGTGACAGGGGATGACAAGGAACACCTCAAAATTAATGTACACGCATGTACAGACCGACTGCCCCTCTAAAAGTGCTTCAAACTTTCCTTGTTTTGTATAAGCTTGAGCACCTGGTACACTCACGGGCACACAGCACCCCCGGGCCGTCCCCCAACACCTTAGGGCCCGGGAAAGGGGGGTCCCAGGCCGGGATGGAAATAAATAAATAAAAATAAAAGCTGGAAGCGGCCTTACCTTTCTTGAGGGCGTCTTCTTTATGTCTGTACATATTTCCATGGTGGCACACGCTACTAGCCGCCCCCTGGACACGCCCGTCGCCACCTCACGCATGTACAGACCGACTGCCCCTCTCTGAAAAGCAACAAATTCAGCCCTATATCAAGTCTGACTCGTGCCTGTTTACATTTCTCTGGGTCTCTGTCAGGGCTCAGGCGTGGAGAATGGGAGAATGATAGAAAACGAAAGATTTTCAGGGGAAACTAGTTATAAGTCTATTATAAAATACCGTGATACAACCACTAATAATGTCTTAATAATGCACTTTTTCCTAACAGTATACTGAGGTCGACAAACTGAAAGGCTTTGGAGTAGTCAACAAAGACTGATTTCACTAATGAATTGCTTGGTATGTCAGTCACTTTGAATCGTCTTTTTGCCTTGTGACTAATTCTTAATGTCTCGGTTAGGTTAGGTTAGGTTAGGTTAGGTTAGGTAAGGTTAGGTTAGGTTAGGTTAGGTTAGGTTAGGTCAGGTCAGGTCAGGTTAGGTTAGGTTAGGTTAGGTTAGGTCAGGTTAGGTTAGGTTAGGTTAGGTCAGGTCAGGTCAGGTCAGGTTAGGTTAGGTTAGGTTAGGTAAGGTTAGGTTAGGTTAGGTTAGGTTAAAAAAAAAAAGATATTTTTTTTCAGGTGAGGGCCAGTTAGGTTGTTTTTGTGGTACAGATTTAAGGTACAGTGACACATGGTACAGTGGCTTATGGTGAAGGTAGACAAGGCCTTCCTGCACCATTAGCACCATAGAGTACAGTGCTGTGGTACTGTAGCACTGAAATATTAAGCAAACACAAAAAAAAAAAGATATTTTTTTTCAGGTGAGGGCCAGTTAGGTTGTTTTTGTGGTACAGTTTTAAGGTACAGTGACGCATGGTACAGTCGCTTATGGTGAAGGTAGACAAGGCCTTCCTGCACCATTAGCATCATAGGGTACAGTGATGTGGTATTGTAGCACTGAAATATTAAGAACACGAAAAAAAAACGATATATTTTTTTTTAAGTGAGGGCCAGTTAGGTTAAGTTTTTGGGGTACAGTTTAAATGTACAGTGACGCATGGTATAGTGGCTTATGGTGCAGGTAGACAAGGCCTTCCTGCACCATTAGCACCACAGAGAGAGAGAGAGAGAGAGAGAGAGAGAGAGAGAGAGAGAGAGAGAGAGAGAGAGAGAGAGAGAGAGAGAGAGAGAGAGAGAGAGAGAGAGAGAGAGAGACTTAACCAAACCTAACTAACTGAATTAATATAAACCTAACCTGATGGAAAGAAATAAAGAAAAAATAAAAGCTGCAACCGGCCTTACCTTTCTTGAGAAGCGTCTTTTTTATGTTTTTACATATTTCCCTGGTGGCAGACGCTACTAGCCGCCCCCTGGCGACACCCCTCGCCACCTCACACATGTACAGACCGACTGCCGCTTTAAAAAGCAACAAATTCACTCCTATATCAAGTCTGACTGGTGCGTTTGTTTACATTTCTCTGGGTCTCGGTCTGGACTCAGGCCTGCAGGATGGGAGAATGTTAGAAAACGAGCGATTTTCAGGCAAAACTAATATAAGTTAATGTTGTGATACAAAACTACAACCACTAATAATAATATACCTCATGTTTTAATAATGCCAAGACAATACAAGATAAACATTAATGACTTACAATGAAAAACAAGATGGAGATAGACAAATTAGGAAAGAAATAGGTTTCTATAGAGTATTACTGTGTGTGTGTGTGTGTGTGTGTGTGTGTGTGTGTGTGTCACTAATTTCTATCTCTTTCTCTCTCTCCTGAGAACTATTTCATATTGCTGTACATCAACATGAAATATCACCACACAAGCCTCTCTCTCTTTCTCTGCACCTCACAACACAACACAACACTTTATCACACTAATCAGTAAACAATACCAAAAGCTCCCCTTCTGCAGGCCTGACTCCTCCCTTTCATTCAGACCCTTTCTTTCCCTCTCTCTCAGCTTGCCCGCCTTCGTATCTGCGTCTATATTTACTCTTGATTCAAGTATACAACTCTACACCATACTGACCTATAGGTACAGTGCAAATAGCTTTTCTTCCTCCCTGTTTTTCCTGTCTCTCTGCCTGTCTGCCTCTTTCTCCCTCTCTACTGACTCATGGCTCAAAGATACAAGTCTAATTAAGCTTTGAACCTCTCTGTCTCTACAATATCATAAAACCTCAACACTCCAAACCAAACCAACCCTGCCAACACCTACCTGTCTCTCTGCCTCAGTCAGTCAGTCAGTCAGTCAGTCAGTCAGTCAGTCAGTCAGTCAGCCATTCAACCAGCCAGCTAGCCATTCAACCAACCAGCCAATCAATCAGTCACTCAGCTAGTCAGTCAGTCAGTCAGTCAGTCAGTCAGTCAGTCAGTCAGTCAGTCAGCCAGTCAGTCAGCCATTCAACCAGCCAGCTAGCCATTCAACCAACTAGCCAATCAATCAGTCACTCAGCTAGTCAGTCAGTCAGTCAGTCAGTCAGTCAGTCAGTCAGTCAGTCAGTCAGTCAGTCAGCCATTCAACCAGCCAGCTAGCCATTCAACCAACCAGCCAATCAATCAGTCACTCAGCTAGTCAGTTAGTCAGTCAGTCAGTCAGTCAGTCAGTCAGTCAGTCAGTCAGTCAGTCAGTCAGTCAGTCAGCCATTCAACCAGCCAGCTAGCCATTCAACCAACCAGCCAATCAATCAGTCACTCAGTTAGTCAGTCAGTCAGTCAGTCAGTCAGTCAGTCAGTCAGTCAGTCAGTCAGTCAGTCAGTTAGCCATTCAACCAGCCAGCTAGGCATTCAACCAACCAGCCAATCAATCAGTCACTCAGCTAGTCAGTCAGTCAGTCAGTCAGTCAGTCAGTCAGTCAGTCAGTCAGTCAGTCAGCCAGTCAGTCAGCCATTCAACCAGCCAGCTAGCCATTCAACCAACTAGCCAATCAATCAGTCACTCAGTCAGTCAGTCAGTCAGTCAGTCAGTCAGTCAGTCAGTCAGTCAGTCAGCCATTCAACCAGCCAGCTAGCCATTCAACCAACCAGCCAATCAATCAGTCACTCAGCTAGTCAGTTAGTCAGTCAGTCAGTCAGTCAGTCAGTCAGTCAGTCAGTCAGTCAGTCAGTCAGTCAGCCATTCAACCAGCCAGCTAGCCATTCAACCAACCAGCCAATCAATCAGTCACTCAGTTAGTCAGTCAGTCAGTCAGTCAGTCAGTCAGTCAGTCAGTCAGTCAGTCAGTCAGTTAGCCATTCAACCAGCCAGCTAGCCATTCAACCAACCAGCCAATCAATCAGTCACTCAGCTAGTCAGTCAGTCAGTCAGTCAGTCAGTCAGTCAGTCAGTCAGTCAGTCAGTCAGTCAGTCAGCCATTCAACCAGCCAGCTAGGCATTCAACCAACCAGCCAATCAATCAGTCACTCAGCTAGTCAGTCAGTCAGTCAGTCAGTCAGTCAGTCAGTCAGTCAGTTAGTCAGTCAGTCAGCCAGTCAGTCAGCCATTCAACCAGCCAGCTAGCCATTCAACCAACTAGCCAATCAATCAGTCACTCAGCTAGTCAGTCAGTCAGTCAGTCAGTCAGTCAGTCAGTCAGTCAGTCAGCCATTCAACCAGCCAGCTAGCCATTCAACCAACCAGCCAATCAATCAGTCACTCAGCTAGTCAGTTAGTCAGTCAGTCAGTCAGTAAGTCAGTCAGTCAGTCAGTCAGTCAGCCATTCAACCAGCCAGCTAGCCATTCAACCAACCAGCCAATCAATCAGTCACTCAGTTAGTCAGTCAGTCAGTCAGTCAGTCAGTCAGTCAGTCAGTTAGCCATTCAACCAGCCAGCTAGCCATTCGACAAACCAGCCAATCAATCAGTCACTCAGCTAGTCAGTCAGTCAGTTAGTCAGTCAGTCAGTCAGTCAGTTAGTCAGTCAGTCAGTCAGTCAGTCAGTCAGTCAGTCAGTCAGTCAGTCAGTCAGCCATTCAACCAGCCAGCTAGGCATTCAACCAACCAGCCAATCAATCAGTCACTCAGCTAGTCAGTCAGTCAGTCAGTCAGTCAGTCAGTCAGTCAGCCATTCAACCAACCAGCTAGCCACCCAACTAGCTAACCAGCCAGTCAATCAGTCACTCAGCCAGCCAGTCAGTCAGTCAGTCAGTTAGTAAGCCAGCCAGCAAGCCAGCCAGCCAGCCAGTCAGTCAGTCAGTCAGTCAGTCAGTCACTCAGCCAGCGAGTCAGCCGGCCAGCCAGTCAGTTAGTTCTGTGGGCCTGTGTATGGTTCTGGTGGGCGTCTGTTTGGTTTGTGTTAGGTTCAGCTAGCCCTCTGTTTGGTCTGTGTTTGGTCTCTGGGCCATAGATGCAGCAAGACCGGTTCAAAATTCCAAGCACTGACGCACTGCACAGACTACCACCTCATGCCTGCTTGGTGTGAAAGAGTCTGCTGGGACAAATGACCTACACAGCAACTTGTATCAGTCCCCCAGATGTGTTCCTGGAAGCTCAGTGTTATGGATGCAGTGTGACATGCTGACTTAGGGAAGGCTGTCTGTCGTGGCTGCACCTTGCTGTGGCTAAGAAAAGGCTGTGTTTGTTTGAAGTGCTGTACTGGTCATGCTGGGAAGTGTACAGGCCACCATTAGTAGTAGAAATGTTGCACTAGAATGAAATTAGTTGGGAAATGTAATGCATAATTATTGGCAGGGAAAAGATGGTGACAGGGATGCTGGGACGTGCTTCACTGTACACCGTGGTGGCCGCCCCTTGGTGCTTGGCGGTACCTTATAGGGCATCAAGGGGCAGTTATTGTAGTCTCATCTTACAGCAAAACAAGTAAAAGAAAAAAAATAGTAATAATAATAATAATATAAAAATTTTTTTATCATTGTCTTGATGAGCACAAATCTTTCCCTGCCAATACATAAACAGCACATTTTTTCACTAAATTTCACCATTGTAGTACACATTTATACTAGTAATGATGACCTGTAGACTTTCCAGGCATGACAACACTTGAAACACAACCATTTTGTTAGCTACAGCATAGAGCAGCCACCAGACAGCCTTCCCCCACGTCAGCATGTCACACACTGAATCTGTCAGTCTGCTTTCAAGAACACATGAGGGACTAACAGGAGTTGCCATGTACTTAATTTCCTGCAGATTCTTTCACACCAAGGAGTAGCAAGTTGGAAGTCTGTGATTGTAACTATCCTGCTCAATTTCAGCTTCTATTCTAATCTCTACTTAATCTCCATATAGTTCCATTTTGGCCATAAGTCACTGTTTACTTAATCAATCCCTCCTAAGACACTGCACTTTTTTCAGATTATAGAGCTGATAGGTCTCGGTAGGGGGTTGACAGGCCTTGGTGAAGCTTGAGAGGGCCTTGGTGGGGGCTGACAGGGTTTGGTAGGGCTTGGCAGGGGTGACAGCAAAGGCTTCTGTTTAAAATCTCACATCTCAAGCCACCTCATTACTTGAGAGGTGACAAAGGGCTTGGCAGAGCTTGACAGGGATTGGTAGAGGTGACAGAGGCAGGCAGGAGTGACAGGGGATGACAAGGAACACCTCAAAATTAATGTACACGCATGTACAGACCGACTGCCCCTCTAAAAGTGCTTCAAACTTTCCTTGTTTTGTATAAGCTTGAGCACCTGGTACACTCACGGGCACACAGCACCCCCGGGCCGTCCCCCAACACCTTAGGGCCCGGGAAAGGGGGGTCCCAGGCCGGGATGGAAATAAATAAATAAAAATAAAAGCTGGAAGCGGCCTTACCTTTCTTGAGGGCGTCTTCTTTATGTCTGTACATATTTCCATGGTGGCACACGCTACTAGCCGCCCCCTGGACACGCCCGTCGCCACCTCACGCATGTACAGACCGACTGCCCCTCTCTGAAAAGCAACAAATTCAGCCCTATATCAAGTCTGACTCGTGCCTGTTTACATTTCTCTGGGTCTCTGTCAGGGCTCAGGCGTGGAGAATGGGAGAATGATAGAAAACGAAAGATTTTCAGGGGAAACTAGTTATAAGTCTATTATAAAATACCGTGATACAACCACTAATAATGTCTTAATAATGCACTTTTTCCTAACAGTATACTGAGGTCGACAAACTGAAAGGCTTTGGAGTAGTCAACAAAGACTGATTTCACTAATGAATTGCTTGGTATGTCAGTCACTTTGAATCGTCTTTTTGCCTTGTGACTAATTCTTAATGTCTCGGTTAGGTTAGGTTAGGTTAGGTTAGGTTAGGTAAGGTTAGGTTAGGTTAGGTTAGGTTAGGTTAGGTCAGGTCAGGTCAGGTTAGGTTAGGTTAGGTTAGGTTAGGTCAGGTTAGGTTAGGTTAGGTTAGGTTAGGTCAGGTCAGGTCAGGTTAGGTTAGGTTAGGTTAGGTAAGGTTAGGTTAGGTTAGGTTAGGTTAAAAAAAAAAAGATATTTTTTTTCAGGTGAGGGCCAGTTAGGTTGTTTTTGTGGTACAGATTTAAGGTACAGTGACACATGGTACAGTGGCTTATGGTGAAGGTAGACAAGGCCTTCCTGCACCATTAGCACCATAGAGTACAGTGCTGTGGTACTGTAGCACTGAAATATTAAGCAAACACAAAAAAAAAAAAGATATTTTTTTTCAGGTGAGGGCCAGTTAGGTTGTTTTTGTGGTACAGTTTTAAGGTACAGTGACGCATGGTACAGTCGCTTATGGTGAAGGTAGACAAGGCCTTCCTGCACCATTAGCATCATAGGGTACAGTGATGTGGTATTGTAGCACTGAAATATTAAGAACACGAAAAAAAAACGATATATTTTTTTTTAAGTGAGGGCCAGTTAGGTTAAGTTTTTGGGGTACAGTTTAAATGTACAGTGACGCATGGTATAGTGGCTTATGGTGCAGGTAGACAAGGCCTTCCTGCACCATTAGCACCACAGAGAGAGAGAGAGAGAGAGAGAGAGAGAGAGAGAGAGAGAGAGAGAGAGAGAGAGAGAGAGAGAGAGAGAGAGAGAGAGAGAGAGAGACTTAACCAAACCTAACTAACTGAATTAATATAAACCTAACCTGATGGAAAGAAATAAAGAAAAAATAAAAGCTGCAACCGGCCTTACCTTTCTTGAGAAGCGTCTTTTTTATGTTTTTACATATTTCCCTGGTGGCAGACGCTACTAGCCGCCCCCTGGCGACACCCCTCGCCACCTCACACATGTACAGACCGACTGCCGCTTTAAAAAGCAACAAATTCACTCCTATATCAAGTCTGACTGGTGCGTTTGTTTACATTTCTCTGGGTCTCGGTCTGGACTCAGGCCTGCAGGATGGGAGAATGTTAGAAAACGAGCGATTTTCAGGCAAAACTAATATAAGTTAATGTTGTGATACAAAACTACAACCACTAATAATAATATACCTCATGTTTTAATAATGCCAAGACAATACAAGATAAACATTAATGACTTACAATGAAAAACAAGATGGAGATAGACAAATTAGGAAAGAAATAGGTTTCTATAGAGTATTACTGTGTGTGTGTGTGTGTGTGTGTGTGTGTGTGTGTGTCACTAATTTCTATCTCTTTCTCTCTCTCCTGAGAACTATTTCATATTGCTGTACATCAACATGAAATATCACCACACAAGCCTCTCTCTCTTTCTCTGCACCTCACAACACAACACAACACTTTATCACACTAATCAGTAAACAATACCAAAAGCTCCCCTTCTGCAGGCCTGACTCCTCCCTTTCATTCAGACCCTTTCTTTCCCTCTCTCTCAGCTTGCCCGCCTTCGTATCTGCGTCTATATTTACTCTTGATTCAAGTATACAACTCTACACCATACTGACCTATAGGTACAGTGCAAATAGCTTTTCTTCCTCCCTGTTTTTCCTGTCTCTCTGCCTGTCTGCCTCTTTCTCCCTCTCTACTGACTCATGGCTCAAAGATACAAGTCTAATTAAGCTTTGAACCTCTCTGTCTCTACAATATCATAAAACCTCAACACTCCAAACCAAACCAACCCTGCCAACACCTACCTGTCTCTCTGCCTCAGTCAGTCAGTCAGTCAGTCAGTCAGTCAGTCAGTCAGTCAGTCAGTCATTCAACCAGCCAGCTAGCCATTCAACCAACCAGCCAATCAATCAGTCACTCAGCTAGTCAGTCAGTCAGTCAGTCAGTCAGTCAGTCAGTCAGTCAGCCAGTCAGTCAGCCATTCAACCAGCCAGCTAGCCATTCAACCAACTAGCCAATCAATCAGTCACTCAGCTAGTCAGTCAGTCAGTCAGTCAGTCAGTCAGTCAGTCAGTCAGTCAGTCAGTCAGTCAGCCATTCAACCAGCCAGCTAGCCATTCAACCAACCAGCCAATCAATCAGTCACTCAGCTAGTCAGTTAGTCAGTCAGTCAGTCAGTCAGTCAGTCAGTCAGTCAGTCAGTCAGTCAGTCAGTCAGTCAGCCATTCAACCAGCCAGCTAGCCATTCAACCAACCAGCCAATCAATCAGTCACTCAGTTAGTCAGTCAGTCAGTCAGTCAGTCAGTCAGTCAGTCAGTCAGTCAGTCAGTCAGTCAGTCAGTCAGTTAGCCATTCAACCAGCCAGCTAGCCATTCAACCAACCAGCCAATAAATCAGTCACTCAGCTAGTCAGTCAGTCAGTCAGTCAGTCAGTCAGTCAGTCAGTCAGTCAGTCAGCCATTCAACCAGCCAGCTAGGCATTCAACCAACCAGCCAATTAATCAGTCACTCAGCTAGTCAGTCAGTCAGTCAGTCAGTCAGTCAGTCAGTCAGTCAGTCAGTCAGTCAGCCAGTCAGTCAGCCATTCAACCAGCCAGCTAGCCATTCAACCAACTAGCCAATCAATCAGTCACTCAGTCAGTCAGTCAGTCAGTCAGTCAGTCAGTCAGTCAGTCAGTCAGTCAGCCATTCAACCAGCCAGCTAGCCATTCAACCAACCAGCCAATCAATCAGTCACTCAGCTAGTCAGTTAGTCAGTCAGTCAGTCAGTCAGTCAGTCAGTCAGTCAGTCAGTCAGTCAGTCAGCCATTCAACCAGCCAGCTAGCCATTCAACCAACCAGCCAATCAATCAGTCACTCAGTTAGTCAGTCAGTCAGTCAGTCAGTCAGTCAGTCAGTCAGTCAGTCAGTCAGTCAGTCAGTTAGCCATTCAACCAGCCAGCTAGCCATTCAACCAACCAGCCAATCAATCAGTCACTCAGCTAGTCAGTCAGTCAGTCAGTCAGTCAGTCAGTCAGTCAGTCAGTCAGTCAGTCAGTCAGTCAGCCATTCAACCAGCCAGCTAGGCATTCAACCAACCAGCCAATCAATCAGTCACTCAGCTAGTCAGTCAGTCAGTCAGTCAGTCAGTCAGTCAGTCAGTCAGTTAGTCAGTCAGTCAGCCAGTCAGTCAGCCATTCAACCAGCCAGCTAGCCATTCAACCAACTAGCCAATCAATCAGTCACTCAGCTAGTCAGTCAGTCATTCAGTCAGTCAGTCAGTCAGTCAGTCAGTCAGCCATTCAACCAGCCAGCTAGCCATTCAACCAACCAGCCAATCAATCAGTCACTCAGCTAGTCAGTTAGTCAGTCAGTCAGTCAGTAAGTCAGTCAGTCAGTCAGTCAGTCAGCCATTCAACCAGCCAGCTAGCCATTCAACCAACCAGCCAATCAATTAGTCACTCAGTTAGTCAGTCAGTCAGTCAGTCAGTCAGTCAGTCAGTCAGTCAGTCAGTCAGTTAGCCATTCAACCAGCCAGCTAGCCATTCGACAAACCAGCCAATCAATCAGTCACTCAGCTAGTCAGTCAGTCAGTTAGTCAGTCAGTCAGTCAGTCAGTCAGTCAGTCAGTCAGTCAGTCAGTCAGTCAGTCAGCCATTCAACCAGCCAGCTAGGCATTCAACCAACCAGCCAATCAATCAGTCACTCAGCTAGTCAGTCAGTCAGTCAGTCAGTCAGTCAGTCAGTCAGTCAGTCAGCCATTCAACCAACCAGCTAGCCACCCAACTAGCTAACCAGCCAGTCAATCAGTCACTCAGCCAGCCAGTCAGTCAGTCAGTCAGTTAGTAAGCCAGCCAGCAAGCCAGCCAGCCAGCCAGTCAGTCAGTCAGTCAGTCAGTCAGTCACTCAGCCAGCGAGTCAGCCGGCCAGCCAGTCAGTTAGTTCTGTGGGCCTGTGTATGGTTCTGGTGGGCGTCTGTTTGGTTTGTGTTAGGTTCAGCTAGCCCTCTGTTTGGTCTGTGTTTGGTCTCTGGGCCATAGATGCAGCAAGACCGGTTCAAAATTCCAAGCACTGACGCACTGCACAGACTACCACCTCATGCCTGCTTGGTGTGAAAGAGTCTGCTGGGACAAGTGACCTACACAGCAACTTGTATCAGTCCCCCAGATGTGTTCCTGGAAGCTCAGTGTTATGGATGCAGTGTGACATGCTGACTTAGGGAAGGCTGTCTGTCGTGGCTGCACCTTGCTGTGGCTAAGAAAAGGCTGTGTTTGTTTGAAGTGCTGTACTGGTCATGCTGGGAAGTGTACAGGCCACCATTAGTAGTAGAAATGTTGCACTAGAATGAAATTAGTTGGGAAATGTAATGCATAATTATTGGCAGGGAAAAGATGGTGACAGGGATGCTGGGACGTGCTTCACTGTACACCGTGGTGGCCGCCCCTTGGTGCTTGGCGGTACCTTATAGGGCATCAAGGGGAAGTTATTGTAGTCTCATCTTACAGCAAAACAAGTAAAAGAAAAAAAATAGTAATAATAATAATAATATAAAATTTTTTTTATCATTGTCTTGATGAGCACAAATCTTTCCCTGCCAATACATAAACAGCACATTTTTTTCACTAAATTTCACCATTGTAGTACACATTTATACTAGTAATGATGACCTGTAGACTTTCCAGGCATGACAACACTTGAAACACAACCATTTTGTTAGCTACAGCATAGAGCAGCCACCAGACAGCCTTCCCCCACGTCAGCATGTCACACACTGAATCTGTCAGTCTGCTTTCAAGAACACATGAGGGACTAACAGGAGTTGCCATGTACTTAATTTCCTGCAGATTCTTTCACACCAAGGAGTAGCAAGTTGGAAGTCTGTGATTGTAACTATCCTGCTCAATTTCAGCTTCTATTCTAATCTCTACTTAATCTCCATATAGTTCCATTTTGGCCATAAGTCACTGTTTACTTAATCAATCCCTCCTAAGACACTGCACTTTTTTCAGATTATAGAGCTGATAGGTCTCGGTAGGGGGTTGACAGGCCTTGGTGTGGCTTGAGAGGGCCTTGGTGGGGGCTGACAGGGTTTGGTAGGGCTTGGCAGGGGTGACAGCAAAGGCTTCTGTTTAAAATCTCACATCTCAAGCCACCTCATTACTTGAGAGGTGACAAAGGGCTTGGCAGAGCTTGACAGGGATTGGTAGAGGTGACAGAGGCAGGCAGGAGTAACAGGGGATGACAAGGAACACCTCAAAATTAATGTACACGCATGTACAGACCGACTGCCCCTCTAAAAATGCTTCAAACTTTCCTTGTTTTGTATAAGCTTGAGCACCTGGTACACTCACGGGCACACAGCACCCCCGGGCCGTCCCCCAACACCTCAGGGCCCGGGAAAGGGGGGGGTCCCAGGCCGGGATGGAAATAAATAAATAAAAATAAAAGCTGGAACCGGCCTTACCTTTCTTGAGGGCGTCTTCTTTATGTCTGTACATATTTCCATGGTGGCACACGCTACTAGCCGCCCCCTGGACACGCCCGTCGCCACCTCACGCATGTACAGACCGACTGCCCCTCTCTGAAAAGCAACAAATTCAGCCCTATATCAAGTCTGACTCGTGCCTGTTTACATTTCTCTGGGTCTCTGTCAGGGCTCAGGCGTGTAGAATGAAAGAATGATAGAAAACGAAAGATTTTCAGGGGAAACTAGTTATAAGTCTATTATAAAATACCGTGATACAACCACTAATAATGTCTTAATAATGCACTTTTTCCTAACAGTATACTGAGGTCGACAAACTGAAAGGCTTTGGAGTAGTCAACAAAGACTGATTTCACTAATGAATTGCTTGGTATGTCAGTCACTTTGAATCGTCTTTTTGCCTTGTGACTAATTTTTAATGTCTCGGTTAGGTTAGGTTAGGTTAGGTTAGGTTAGGTAAGGTTAGGTTAGGTTAGGTTAGGTTAGGTTAGGTTAGGTCAGGTCAGGTTAGGTTAGGTTAGGTTAGGTTAGGTCAGGTTAGGTTAGGTTAGGTTAGGTTAGGTCAGGTCAGGTCAGGTTAGGTTAGGTTAGGTTAGGTTAGGTAAGGTTAGGTTAGGTTAGGTTAGGTTAAAAAAAAAAAGAGATTTTTTTTCAGGTGAGGGCCAGTTAGGTTGTTTTTGTGGTACAGATTTAAGGTACAGTGACACATGGTACAGTGGCTTATGGTGAAGGTAGACAAGGCCTTCCTGCACCATTAGCACCATAGAGTACAGTGCTGTGGTACTGTAGCACTGAAATATTAAGCAAACACAAAAAAAAAAAGATATTTTTTTTCAGGTGAGGGCCAGTTAGGTTGTTTTTGTGGTACAGTTTTAAGGTACAGTGACGCATGGTACAGTCGCTTATGGTGAAGGTAGACAAGGCCTTCCTGCACCATTAGCATCATAGGGTACAGTGATGTGGTATTGTAGCACTGAAATATTAAGAACACGAAAAAAAAAACGATATATTTTTTTTTAAGTGAGGGCCAGTTAGGTTAAGTTTTTGGGGTACAGTTTAAATGTACAGTGACGCATGGTATAGTGGCTTATGGTGCAGGTAGACAAGGCCTTCCTGCACCATTAGCACCACAGAGAGAGAGAGAGAGAGAGAGAGAGAGAGAGAGAGAGAGAGAGAGAGAGAGAGAGAGAGAGAGAGAGAGAGAGAGAGAGAGAGAGAGAGACTTAACCAAACCTAACTAACTGAATTAATATAAACCTAACCTGATGGAAAGAAATAAAGAAAAAATAAAAGCTGCAACCGGCCTTACCTTTCTTGAGAAGCGTCTTTTTTATGTTTTTACATATTTCCCTGGTGGCAGACGCTACTAGCCGCCCCCTGGCGACACCCCTCGCCACCTCACACATGTACAGACCGACTGCCGCTTTAAAAAGCAACAAATTCACTCCTATATCAAGTCTGACTGGTGCGTTTGTTTACATTTCTCTGGGTCTCGGTCTGGACTCAGGCCTGCAGGATGGGAGAATGTTAGAAAACGAGAGATTTTCAGGCAAAACTAATATAAGTTAATGTTGTGATACAAAACTACAACCACTAATAATAATATACCTCATGTTTTAATAATGCCAAGACAATACAAGATAAACATTAATGACTTACAATGAAAAACAAGATGGAGATAGACAAATTAGGAAAGAAATAGGTTTCTATAGAGTATTACTGTGTGTGTGTGTGTGTGTGTGTGTGTGTGTGTGTGTGTGTGTGTGTGTGTGTGTGTGTGTGTGTCACTAATTTCTATCTCTTTCTCTCTCTCCTGAGAACTATTTCATATTGCTGTACATCAACATGAAATATCACCACACAAGCCTCTCTCTCTTTCTCTGCACCTCACAACACAACACAACACTTTATCACACTAATCAGTAAACAATACCAAAAGCTCCCCTTCTGCAGGCCTGACTCCTCCCTTTCATTCAGACCCTTTCTTTCCCTCTCTCTCAGCTTGCCCGCCTTCGTATCTGCGTCTATATTTACTCTTGATTCAAGTATACAACTCTACACCATACTGACCTATAGGTACAGTGCAAATAGCTTTTCTTCCTCCCTGTTTTTCCTGTCTCTCTGCCTGTCTGCCTCTTTCTCCCTCTCTACTGACTCATGGCTCAAAGATACAAGTCTAATTAAGCTTTGAACCTCTCTGTCTCTACAATATCATAAAACCTCAACACTCCAAACCAAACCAACCCTGCCAACACCTACCTGTCTCTCTGCCTCAGTCAGTCAGTCAGTCAGTCAGTCAGTCAGTCAGTCAGTCAGTCAGCCATTCAACCAGCCAGCTAGCCATTCAACCAACCAGCCAATCAATCAGTCACTCAGCTAGTCAGTCAGTCAGTCAGTCAGTCAGTCAGACAGTCAGTCAGTCAGCCAGTCAGTCAGCCATTCAACCAGCCAGCTAGCCATTCAACCAACTAGCCAATCAATCAGTCACTCAGCTAGTCAGTCAGTCAGTCAGTCAGTCAGTCAGTCAGTCAGTCAGTCAGCCATTCAACCAGCCAGCTAGCCATTCAACCAACCAGCCAATCAATCAGTCACTCAGCTAGTCAGTTAGTCAGTCAGTCAGTCAGTCAGTCAGTCAGTCAGTCAGTCAGTCAGTCAGTCAGTCAGTCAGCCATTCAACCAGCCAGCTAGCCATTCAACCAACCAGCCAATCAATCAGTCACTCAGTTAGTCAGTCAGTCAGTCAGTCAGTCAGTCAGTCAGTCAGTCAGTCAGTCAGTCAGTCAGTCAGTTAGCCATTCAACCAGCCAGCTAGCCATTCAACCAACCAGCCAATAAATCAGTCACTCAGCTAGTCAGTCAGTCAGTCAGTCAGTCAGTCAGTCAGTCAGTCAGTCAGTCAGTCAGCCATTCAACCAGCCAGCTAGGCATTCAACCAACCAGCCAATCAATCAGTCACTCAGCTAGTCAGTCAGTCAGTCAGTCAGTCAGTCAGTCAGTCAGTCAGTCAGTCAGTCAGCCAGTCAGTCAGCCATTCAACCAGCCAGCTAGCCATTCAACCAACTAGCCAATCAATCAGTCACTCAGTCACTCAGTCAGTCAGTCAGTCAGTCAGTCAGTCAGTCAGTCAGTCAGCCATTCAACCAGCCAGCTAGCCATTCAACCAACCAGCCAATCAATCAGTCACTCAGCTAGTCAGTTAGTCAGTCAGTCAGTCAGTCAGTCAGTCAGTCAGTCAGTCAGTCAGTCAGTCAGTCAGCCATTCAACCAGCCAGCTAGCCATTCAACCAACCAGCCAATCAATCAGTCACTCAGTTAGTCAGTCAGTCAGTCAGTCAGTCAGTCAGTCAGTCAGTCAGTCAGTCAGTTAGCCATTCAACCAGCCAGCTAGCCATTCAACCAACCAGCCAATCAATCAGTCACTCAGCTAGTCAGTCAGTCAGTCAGTCAGTCAGTCAGTCAGTCAGTCAGTCAGTCAGTCAGTCAGTCAGTCAGCCATTCAACCAGCCAGCTAGGCATGCAACCAACCAGCCAATCAATCAGTCACTCAGCTAGTCAGTCAGTCAGTCAGTCAGTCAGTCAGTCAGTCAGTTAGTCAGTCAGTCAGCCAGTCAGTCAGCCATTCAACCAGCCAGCTAGCCATTCAACCAACTAGCCAATCAATCAGTCACTCAGCTAGTCAGTCAGTCAGTCAGTCAGTCAGTCAGTCAGTCAGTCAGTCAGTCAGCCATTCAACCAACCAGCCAATCAATCAGTCACTCAGCTAGTCAGTTAGTCAGTCAGTCAGTCAGTAAGTCAGTCAGTCAGTCAGTCAGTCAGCCATTCAACCAGCCAGCTAGCCATTCAACCAACCAGCCAATCAATCAGTCACTCAGTTAGTCAGTCAGTCAGTCAGTCAGTCAGTCAGTCAGTCAGTCAGTCAGTTAGCCATTCAACCAGCCAGCTAGCCATTCGACAAACCAGCCAATCAATCAGTCACTCAGCTAGTCAGTCAGTCAGTTAGTCAGTCAGTCAGTCAGTCAGTCAGTCAGTCAGTCACTCAGTCAGTCAGTCAGTCAGCCATTCAACCAGCCAGCTAGGCATTCAACCAACCAGCCAATCAATCAGTCACTCAGCTAGTCAGTCAGTCAGTCAGTCAGTCAGTCAGTCAGTCAGCCATTCAACCAACCAGCTAGCCACCCAACTAGCTAACCAGCCAGTCAATCAGTCACTCAGCCAGCCAGTCAGTCAGTCAGTCAGTTAGTAAGCCAGCCAGCAAGCCAGCCAGCCAGCCAGTCAGTCAGTCAGTCAGTCAGTCACTCAGCCAGCGAGTCAGCCGGCCAGCCAGTCAGTTAGTTCTGTGGGCCTGTGTATGGTTCTGGTGGGCGTCTGTTTGGTTTGTGTTAGGTTCAGCTAGCCCTCTGTTTGGTCTGTGTTTGGTCTCTGGGCCATAGATGCAGCAAGACCGGTTCAAAATTCCAAGCACTGACGCACTGCACAGACTACCACCTCATGCCTGCTTGGTGTGAAAGAGTCTGCTGGGACAAATTAATGACCTACACAGCAACTTGTATCAGTCCCCCAGATGTGTTCCTGGAAGCTCAGTGTTATGGATGCAGTGTGACATGCTGACTTAGGGAAGGCTGTCTGTCGTGGCTGCACCTTGCTGTGGCTAAGAAAAGGCTGTGTTTGTTTGAAGTGCTGTACTGGTCATGCTGGGAAGTGTACAGGTCACCATTAGTAGTAGAAATGTTGCACTAGAATGAAATTAGTTGGGAAATGTAATGCATAATTATTGGCAGGGAAAAGATGGTGACAGGGATGCTGGGACGTGCTTCACTGTGCACCGTGGTGGCCGCCCCTTGGTGCTTGGCGGTACCTTATAGGGCATCAAGGGGCAGTTATTGTAGTCTCATCTTACAGCAAAACAAGTAAAAGAAAAAAAAGTAATAATAATAATAATATAAAAATTTTTTTTATCATTGTCTTGATGAGCACAAATCTTTCCCTGCCAATACATAAACAGCACATTTTTTCACTAAATTTCACCATTGTAGTACACATTTATACTAGTAATGATGACCTGTAGACTTTCCAGGCATGACAACACTTGAAACACAACCATTTTGTTAGCTACAGCATAGAGCAGCCACCAGACAGCCTTCCCCCACGTCAGCATGTCACACACTGAATCTGTCAGTCTGCTTTCAAGAACACATGAGGGACTAACAGGAGTTGCCATGTACTTAATTTCCTGCAGATTCTTTCACACCAAGGAGTAGCAAGTTGGAAGTCTGTGATTGTAACTATCCTGCTCAATTTCAGCTTCTATTCTAATCTCTACTTAATCTCCATATAGTTCCATTTTGGCCATAAGTCACTGTTTACTTAATCAATCCCTCCTAAGACACTGCACTTTTTTCAGATTATAGAGCTGATAGGTCTCGGTAGGGGGTTGAGTGGTGGCTTGAGAGGGCCTTGGTGGGGGCTGACAGGGTTTGGTAGGGCTTGGCAGGGGTGACAGCAAAGGCTTCTGTTTAAAATCTCACATCTCAAGCCACCTCATTACTTGAGAGGTGACAAAGGGCTTGGCAGAGCTTGACAGGGATTGGTAGAGGTGACAGAGGCAGGCAGGAGTGACAGGGGATGACAAGGAACACCTCAAAATTAATGTACACGCATGTACAGACCGACTGCCCCTCTAAAAATGCTTCAAACTTTCCTTGTTTTGTATAAGCTTGAGCATCTGGTACACTCACGGGCACACAGCACCCCCGGGCCGTCCCCCAACACCTCAGGACTCGGGAAAGGGGGGGGTCCCAGGCCGGGATGGAAATAAATAAATAAAAATAAAAGCTGGAACCGGCCTTACCTTTCTTGAGGGCGTCTTCTTTATGTCTGTACATATTTCCACGGTGGCACACGCTACTAGCCGCCCCCTGGACACGCCTCTCGCCACCTCACGCATGTACAGACCGACTGCCCCTCTCTGAAAAGCAACAAATTCAGCCCTATATCAAGTCTGACTCGTGCCTGTTTACATTTCTCTGGGTCTCTGTCAGGGCTCAGGCGTGTAGAATGAAAGAATGATAGAAAACGAAAGATTTTCAGGGGAAACTAGTTATAAGTCTATTATAAAATACCGTGATACAACCACTAATAATGTCTTAATAATGCACTTTTTCCTAACAGTATACTGAGGTCGACAAACTGAAAGGCTTTGGAGTAGTCAACAAAGACTGATTTCACTAATTAATTGCTTGGTATGTCAGTCACTTTGAATCGTCTTTTTGCCTTGTGACTAATTTTTAATGTCTCGGTTAGGTTAGGATAGGTTAGGTTAGGTTAGGTTAGGTTAGGTTAGGTTAGGTTAGGTTAGGTTAGGTCAGGTCAGGTTAGGTTAGGTTAGGTTAGGTTAGGTCAGGTTAGGTTAGGTTAGGTTAGGTTAGGTCAGGTCAGGTCAGGTTAGGTTAGGTTAGGTTAGGTTAGGTAAGGTTAGGTTAGGTTAGGTTAGGTTAAAAAAAAAAGAGATTTTTTTTCAGGTGAGGGCCAGTTAGGTTGTTTTTGTGGTACAGATTTAAGGTACAGTGACACATGGTACAGTGGCTTATGGTGAAGGTAGACAAGGCCTTCCTGCACCATTAGCACCATAGAGTACAGTGCTGTGGTACTGTAGCACTGAAATATTAAGCAAACACAAAAAAAAAAAGATATTTTTTTTCAGGTGAGGGCCAGTTAGGTTGTTTTTGTGGTACAGTTTTAAGGTACAGTGACGCATGGTACAGTCGCTTATGGTGAAGGTAGACAAGGCCTTCCTGCACCATTAGCATCATAGGGTACAGTGATGTGGTATTGTAGCACTGAAATATTAAGAACACGAAAAAAAAACGATATATTTTTTTTTAAGTGAGGGCCAGTTAGGTTAAGTTTTTGGGGTACAGTTTAAATGTACAGTGACGCATGGTATAGTGGCTTATGGTGCAGGTAGACAAGGCCTTCCTGCACCATTAGCACCACACACAGAGAGAGAGAGAGAGAGAGAGAGAGAGAGAGAGAGAGAGAGAGAGAGAGAGAGAGAGAGAGAGAGAGAGAGAGAGAGAGAGAGAGAGAGAGACTTAAGCAAACCTAACTAACTGAATTAATATAAACCTAACCTGATGGAAAGAAATAAAGAAAAAATAAAAGTGCAACCGGCCTTACCTTTCTTGAGAAGCGTCTTTTTTATGTTTTTACATATTTCCCTGGTGGCAGACGCTACTAGCCGCCCCCTGGCGACACCCCTCGCCACCTCACACATGTACAGACCGACTGCCGCTTTAAAAAGCAACAAATTCACTCCTATATCAAGTCTGACTGGTGCGTTTGTTTACATTTCTCTGGGTCTCGGTCTGGACTCAGGCCTGCAGGATGGGAGAATGTTAGAAAACGAGAGATTTTCAGGCAAAACTAATATAAGTTAATGTTGTGATACAAAACTACAACCACTAATAATAATATACCTCATGTTTTAATAATGCCAAGACAATACAAGATAAACATTAATGACTTACAATGAAAAACAAGATGGAGATAGACAAATTAGGAAAGAAATAGGTTTCTATAGAGTATTACTGTGTGTGTGTGTGTGTGTGTGTGTGTGTGTGTGTGTGTGTGTGTGTGTGTCACTAATTTCTATCTCTTTCTCTCTCTCCTGAGAACTATTTCATATTGCTGTACATCAACATGAAATATCACCACACAAGCCTCTCTCTCTTTCTCTGCACCTCACAACACAACACAACACTTTATCACACTAATCAGTAAACAATACCAAAAGCTCCCCTTCTGCAGGCCTGACTCCTCCCTTTCATTCAGACCCTTTCTTTCCCTCTCTCTCAGCTTGCCCGCCTTCGTATCTGCGTCTATATTTACTCTTGATTCAAGTATACAACTCTACACCATACTGACCTATAGGTACAGTGCAAATAGCTTTTCTTCCTCCCTGTTTTTCCTGTCTCTCTGCCTGTCTGCCTCTTTCTCCCTCTCTACTGACTCATGGCTCAAAGATACAAGTCTAATTAAGCTTTGAACCTCTCTGTCTCTACAATATCATAAAACCTCAACACTCCAAACCAAACCAACCCTGCCAACACCTACCTGTCTCTCTGCCTCAGTCAGTCAGTCAGTCAGTCAGTCAGTCAGTCAGTCAGTCAGTCAGCCATTCAACCAGCCAGCTAGCCATTCAACCAACCAGCCAATTAATCAGTCACTCAGCTAGTCAGTCAGTCAGTCAGTCAGTCAGTCAGTCAGTCAGTCAGTCAGTCAGTCAGCCAGTCAGTCAGCCATTCAACCAGCCAGCTAGCCATTCAACCAACTAGCCAATCAATCAGTCACTCAGCTAGTCAGTCAGTCATTCAGTCAGTCAGTCAGTCAGTCAGTCAGTCAGTCAGTCAGCCATTCAACCAGCCAGCTAGCCATTCAACCAACCAGCCAATCAATCAGTCACTCAGCTAGTCAGTTAGTCAGTCAGTCAGTCAGTCAGTCAGTCAGTCAGTCAGTCAGTCAGTCAGTCAGTCAGTCAGCCATTCAACCAGCCAGCTAGCCATTCAACCAACCAGCCAATCAATCAGTCACTCAGTTAGTCAGTCAGTCAGTCAGTCAGTCAGTCAGTCAGTCAGTCAGTCAGTCAGTCAGTTAGCCATTCAACCAGCCAGCTAGCCATTCAACCAACCAACCAATAAATCAGTCACTCAGCTAGTCAGTCAGTCAGTCAGTCAGTCAGTCAGTCAGTCAGTCAGTCAGTCAGCCATTCAACCAGCCAGCTAGGCATTCAACCAACCAGCCAATCAATCAGTCACTCAGCTAGTCAGTCAGTCAGTCAGTCAGTCAGTCAGTCAGTCAGTCAGTCAGTCAGTCAGCCAGTCAGTCAGCCATTCAACCAGCCAGCTAGCCATTCAACCAACTAGCCAATCAATCAGTCACTCAGTCAGTCAGTCAGTCAGTCAGTCAGTCAGTCAGTCAGTCAGTCAGTCAGTCAGTCAGTCAGTCAGCCATTCAACCAGCCAGCTAGCCATTCAACCAACCAGCCAATCAATCAGTCACTCAGCTAGTCAGTTAGTCAGTCAGTCAGTCAGTCAGTCAGTCAGTCAGTCAGTCAGTCAGTCAGTCAGCCATTCAACCAGCCAGCTAGCCATTCAACCAACCAGCCAATCAATCAGTCACTCAGTTAGTCAGTCAGTCAGTCAGTCAGTCAGTCAGTCAGTCAGTCAGTTAGCCATTCAACCAGCCAGCTAGCCATTCAACCAACCAGCCAATCAATCAGTCACTCAGCTAGTCAGTCAGTCAGTCAGTCAGTCAGTCAGTCAGTCAGTCAGTCAGTCAGTCAGTCAGTCAGTCAGCCATTCAACCAGCCAGCTAGGCATTCAACCAACCAGCCAATCAATCAGTCACTCAGCTAGTCAGTCAGTCAGTCAGTCAGTCAGTCAGTCAGTCAGTCAGTTAGTCAGTCAGTCAGCCAGTCAGTCAGCCATTCAACCAGCCAGCTAGCTATTCAACCAACTAGCCAATCAATCAGTCACTCAGCTAGTCAGTCAGTCAGTCAGTCAGTCAGTCAGTCAGTCAGTCAGTCAGTCAGCCATTCAACCAACCAGCCAATCAATCAGTCACTCAGCTAGTCAGTTAGTCAGTCAGTCAGTCAGTAAGTCAGTCAGTCAGTCAGTCAGTCAGCCATTCAACCAGCCAGCTAGCCATTCAACCAACCAGCCAATCAATCAGTCACTCAGTTAGTCAGTCAGTCAGTCAGTCAGTCAGTCAGTCAGTCAGTCAGTCAGTTAGCCATTCAACCAGCCAGCTAGCCATTCGACAAACCAGCCAATCAATCAGTCACTCAGCTAGTCAGTCAGTCAGTTAGTCAGTCAGTCAGTCAGTCAGTCAGTCAGTCAGTCAGTCAGTCAGTCAGTCAGCCATTCAACCAGCCAGCTAGGCATTCAACCAACCAGCCAATCAATCAGTCACTCAGCTAGTCAGTCAGTCAGTCAGTCAGTCAGTCAGTCAGTCAGCCATTCAACCAACCAGCTAGCCACCCAACTAGCTAACCAGCCAGTCAATCAGTCACTCAGCCAGCCAGTCAGTCAGTCAGTCAGTTAGTAAGCCAGCCAGCAAGCCAGCCAGCCAGCCATTCAGTCAGTCAGTCAGTCAGTCACTCAGCCAGCGAGTCAGCCGGCCAGCCAGTCAGTTAGTTCTGTGGGCCTGTGTATGGTTCTGGTGGGCGTCTGTTTGGTTTGTGTTAGGTTCAGCTAGCCCTCTGTTTGGTCTGTGTTTTGGTCTCTGGGCCATAGATGCAGCAAGACCGGTTCAAAATTCCAAGCACTGACGCACTGCACAGACTACCACCTCATGCCTGCTTGGTGTGAAAGAGTCTGCTGGGACAAATGACCTACACAGCAACTTGTATCAGTCCCCCAGATGTGTTCCTGGAAGCTCAGTGTTATGGATGCAGTGTGACATGCTGACTTAGGGAAGGCTGTCTGTCGTGGCTGCACCTTGCTGTGGCTAAGAAAAGGCTGTGTTTGTTTGAAGTGCTGTACTGGTCATGCTGGGAAGTGTACAGGTCACCATTAGTAGTAGAAATGTTGCACTAGAATGAAATTAGTTGGGAAATGTAATGCATAATTATTGGCAGGGAAAAGATGGTGACAGGGATGCTGGGACGTGCTTCACTGTGCACCGTGGTGGCCGCCCCTTGGTGCTTGGCGGTACCTTATAGGGCATCAAGGGGCAGTTATTGTAGTCTCATCTTACAGCAAAACAAGTAAAAGAAAAAAAATAGTAATAATAATAATAATATAAAAATTTTTTTATCATTGTCTTGATGAGCACAAATCTTTCCCTGCCAATACATAAACAGCACATTTTTTCACTAAATTTCACCATTGTAGTACACATTTATACTAGTAATGATGACCTGTAGACTTTCCAGGCATGACAACACTTGAAACACAACCATTTTGTTAGCTACAGCATAGAGCAGCCACCAGACAGCCTTCCCCCACGTCAGCATGTCACACACTGAATCTGTCAGTCTGCTTTCAAGAACACATGAGGGACTAACAGGAGTTGCCATGTACTTAATTTCCTGCAGATTCTTTCACACCAAGGAGTAGCAAGTTGGAAGTCTGTGATTGTAACTATCCTGCTCAATTTCAGCTTCTATTCTAATCTCTACTTAATCTCCATATAGTTCCATTTTGGCCATAAGTCACTGTTTACTTAATCAATCCCTCCTAAGACACTGCACTTTTTTCAGATTATAGAGCTGATAGGTCTCGGTAGGGGGTTGACAGGCCTTGGTGAAGCTTGAGAGGGCCTTGGTGGGGGCTGACAGGGTTTGGTAGGGCTTGGCAGGGGTGACAGCAAAGGCTTCTGTTTAAAATCTCACATCTCAAGCCACCTCATTACTTGAGAGGTGACAAAGGGCTTGGCAGAGCTTGACAGGGATTGGTAGAGGTGACAGAGGCAGGCAGGAGTGACAGGGGATGACAAGGAACACCTCAAAATTAATGTACACGCATGTACAGACCGACTGCCCCTCTAAAAGTGCTTCAAACTTTCCTTGTTTTGTATAAGCTTGAGCACCTGGTACACTCACGGGCACACAGCACCCCCGGGCCGTCCCCCAACACCTTAGGGCCCGGGAAAGGGGGGTCCCAGGCCGGGATGGAAATAAATAAATAAAAATAAAAGCTGGAAGCGGCCTTACCTTTCTTGAGGGCGTCTTCTTTATGTCTGTACATATTTCCATGGTGGCACACGCTACTAGCCGCCCCCTGGACACGCCCGTCGCCACCTCACGCATGTACAGACCGACTGCCCCTCTCTGAAAAGCAACAAATTCAGCCCTATATCAAGTCTGACTCGTGCCTGTTTACATTTCTCTGGGTCTCTGTCAGGGCTCAGGCGTGCAGAATGGGAGAATGATAGAAAACGAAAGATTTTCAGGGGAAACTAGTTATAAGTCTATTATAAAATACCGTGATACAACCACTAATAATGTCTTAATAATGCACTTTTTCCTAACAGTATACTGAGGTCGACAAACTGAAAGGCTTTGGAGTAGTCAACAAAGACTGATTTCACTAATGAATTGCTTGGTATGTCAGTCACTTTGAATCGTCTTTTTGCCTTGTGACTAATTCTTAATGTCTCGGTTAGGTTAGGTTAGGTTAGGTTAGGTTAGGTAAGGTTAGGTTAGGTTAGGTTAGGTTAGGTTAGGTCAGGTCAGGTCAGGTTAGGTTAGGTTAGGTTAGGTTAGGTCAGGTTAGGTTAGGTTAGGTTAGGTTAGGTCAGGTCAGGTCAGGTTAGGTTAGGTTAGGTTAGGTTAGGTAAGGTTAGGTTAGGTTAGGTTAGGTTAAAAAAAAAAAGATATTTTTTTTCAGGTGAGGGCCAGTTAGGTTGTTTTTGTGGTACAGATTTAAGGTACAGTGACACATGGTACAGTGGCTTATGGTGAAGGTAGACAAGGCCTTCCTGCACCATTAGCACCATAGAGTACAGTGCTGTGGTACTGTAGCACTGAAATATTAAGCAAACACAAAAAAAAAAAAGATATTTTTTTTCAGGTGAGGGCCAGTTAGGTTGTTTTTGTGGTACAGTTTTAAGGTACAGTGACGCATGGTACAGTCGCTTATGGTGAAGGTAGACAAGGCCTTCCTGCACCATTAGCATCATAGGGTACAGTGATGTGGTATTGTAGCACTGAAATATTAAGAACACGAAAAAAAAACGATATATTTTTTTTTAAGTGAGGGCCAGTTAGGTTAAGTTTTTGGGGTACAGTTTAAATGTACAGTGACGCATGGTATAGTGGCTTATGGTGCAGGTAGACAAGGCCTTCCTGCACCATTAGCACCACAGAGAGAGAGAGAGAGAGAGAGAGAGAGAGAGAGAGAGAGAGAGAGAGAGAGAGAGAGAGAGAGAGAGAGAGAGAGAGAGAGAGAGAGAGACTTAACCAAACCTAACTAACTGAATTAATATAAACCTAACCTGATGGAAAGAAATAAAGAAAAAATAAAAGCTGCAACCGGCCTTACCTTTCTTGAGAAGCGTCTTTTTTATGTTTTTACATATTTCCCTGGTGGCAGACGCTACTAGCCGCCCCCTGGCGACACCCCTCGCCACCTCACACATGTACAGACCGACTGCCGCTTTAAAAAGCAACAAATTCACTCCTATATCAAGTCTGACTGGTGCGTTTGTTTACATTTCTCTGGGTCTCGGTCTGGACTCAGGCCTGCAGGATGGGAGAATGTTAGAAAACGAGAGATTTTCAGGCAAAACTAATATAAGTTAATGTTGTGATACAAAACTACAACCACTAATAATAATATACCTCATGTTTTAATAATGCCAAGACAATACAAGATAAACATTAATGACTTACAATAAAAAACAAGATGGAGATAGACAAATTAGGAAAGAAATAGGTTTCTATAGAGTATTACTGTGTGTGTGTGTGTGTGTGTGTGTGTGTGTGTGTGTGTGTGTGTGTCACTAATTTCTATCTCTTTCTCTCTCTCCTGAGAACTATTTCATATTGCTGTACATCAACATGAAATATCACCACACAAGCCTCTCTCTCTTTCTCTGCACCTCACAACACAACACAACACTTTATCACACTAATCAGTAAACAATACCAAAAGCTCCCCTTCTGCAGGCCTGACTCCTCCCTTTCATTCAGACCCTTTCTTTCCCTCTCTCTCAGCTTGCCCGCCTTCGTATCTGCCTCTATATTTACTCTTGATTCAAGTATACAACTCTACACCATACTGACCTATAGGTACAGTGCAAATAGCTTTTCTTCCTCCCTGTTTTTCCTGTCTCTCTGCCTGTCTGCCTCTTTCTCCCTCTCTACTGACTCATGGCTCAAAGATACAAGTCTAATTAAGCTTTGAACCTCTCTGTCTCTACAATATCATAAAACCTCAACACTCCAAACCAAACCAACCCTGCCAACACCTACCTGTCTCTCTGCCTCAGTCAGTCAGTCAGTCAGTCAGTCAGTCAGTCAGTCAGTCAGCCATTCAACCAGCCAGCTAGCCATTCAACCAACCAGCCAATCAATCAGTCACTCAGCTAGTCAGTCAGTCAGTCAGTCAGTCAGTCAGTCAGTCAGTCAGTCAGCCATTCAACCAGCCAGCTAGCCATTCAACCAACCAGCCAATCAATCAGTCACTCAGCTAGTCAGTCAGTCAGTCAGTCAGTCAGTCAGTCAGTCAGTCAGCCAGTCAGTCAGCCATTCAACCAGCCAGCTAGCCATTCAACCAACTAGCCAATCAATCAGTCACTCAGCTAGTCAGTCAGTCAGTCAGTCAGTCAGTCAGTCAGTCAGTCAGTCAGTCAGTCAGCCATTCAACCAGCCAGCTAGCCATTCAACCAACCAGCCAATCAATCAGTCACTCAGCTAGTCAGTTAGTCAGTCAGTCAGTCAGTCAGTCAGTCAGTCAGTCAGTCAGTCAGTCAGTCAGTCAGTCAGCCATTCAACCAGCCAGCTAGGCATTCAACCAACCAGCCAATCAATCAGTCACTCAGCTAGTCAGTCAGTCAGTCAGTCAGTCAGTCAGTCAGTCAGTCAGTCAGTCAGTCAGTCAGTCAGTCAGTCAGCCATTCAACCAGCCAGCTAGCCATTCAACCAACCAGCCAATCAATCAGTCACTCAGCTAGTCAGTTAGTCAGTCAGTCAGTCAGTCAGTCAGTCAGTCAGTCAGTCAGTCAGTCAGCCATTCAACCAGCCAGCTAGCCATTCAACCAACCAGCCAATCAATCAGTCACTCAGCTAGTCAGTCAGTCAGTCAGTCAGTCAGTCAGTCAGTCAGTCAGTCAGTCAGTCAGTCAGTCAGCCATTCAACCAGCCAGCTAGCCATTCAACCAACCAGCCAATCAATCAGTCACTCAGTTAGTCAGTCAGTCAGTCAGTCAGTCAGTCAGTCAGTCAGTCAGTCAGTTAGCCATTCAACCAGCCAGCTAGCCATTCAACCAACCAGCCAATCAATCAGTCACTCAGCTAGTCAGTCAGTCAGTCAGTCAGTCAGTCAGTCAGTCAGTCAGTCAGTCAGCCATTCAACCAGCCAGCTAGGCATTCAACCAACCAGCCAATCAATCAGTCACTCAGCTAGTCAGTCAGTCAGTCAGTCAGTCAGTCAGTCAGTCAGTCAGTTAGTCAGTCAGTCAGCCAGTCAGTCAGCCATTCAACCAGCCAGCTAGCCATTCAACCAACTAGCCAATCAATCAGTCACTCAGCTAGTCAGTCAGTCAGTCAGTCAGTCAGTCAGTCAGTCAGCCATTCAACCAGCCAGCTAGCCATTCAACCAACCAGCCAATCAATCAGTCACTCAGCTAGTCAGTTAGTCAGTCAGTCAGTCAGTAAGTCAGTCAGTCAGTCAGTCAGTCAGCCATTCAACCAGCCAGCTAGCCATTCAACCAACCAGCCAATCAATCAGTCACTCAGTTAGTCAGTCAGTCAGTCAGTCAGTCAGTCAGTCAGTCAGTCAGTCAGTTAGCCATTCAACCAGCCAGCTAGCCATTCGACAAACCAGCCAATCAATCAGTCACTCAGCTAGTCAGTCAGTCAGTCAGTTAGTCAGTCAGTCAGTCAGTCAGTCAGTCAGTCAGTCAGTCAGTCAGTCAGTCAGTCAGTCAGCCATTCAACCAGCCAGCTAGGCATTGAACCAACCAGCCAATCAATCAGTCACTCAGCTAGTCAGTCAGTCAGTCAGTCAGTCAGTCAGTCAGTCAGTCAGTCAGTCAGCCATTCAACCAACCAGCTAGCCACCCAACTAGCTAACCAGCCAATCAATCAGTCACTCAGCTAGTCAGTCAGTCAGTCAGTCAGTCAGTCAGTCAGTCAGTCAGTCAGTCAGTCAGTCAGTCAGTCAGTCAGCCATTCAACCAGCCAGCTAGGCATTGAACCAACCAGCCAATCAATCAGTCACTCAGCTAGTCAGTCAGTCAGTCAGTCAGTCAGTCAGTCAGTCAGTCAGTCAGTCAGCCATTCAACCAACCAGCTAGCCACCCAACTAGCTAACCAGCCAGTCAATCAGTCACTCAGCCAGCCAGTCAGTCAGTCAGTCAGTTAGTAAGCCAGCCAGCAAGCCAGCCAGCCAGCCAGTCAGTCAGTCAGTCAGTCAGTCACTCAGCCAGCGAGTCAGCCGGCCAGCCAGTCAGTTAGTTCTTTGGGCCTGTGTATGGTTCTGGTGGGCGTCTGTTTGGTTTGTGTTAGGTTCAGCTAGCCCTCTGTTTGGTCTCTGGGCCATAGATGCAGCAAGACCGGTTCAAAATTCCAAGCACTGACGCACTGCACAGACTACCACCTCATGCCTGCTTGGTGTGAAAGAGTCTGCTGGGACAAATGACCTACACAGCAACTTGTATCAGTCCCCCAGATGTGTTCCTGGAAGCTCAGTGTTATGGATGCAGTGTGACATGCTGACTTAGGGAAGGCTGTCTGTCGTGGCTGCACCTTGCTGTGGCTAAGAAAAGGCTGTGTTTGTTTGAAGTGCTGTACTGGTCATGCTGGGAAGTGTACAGGCCACCATTAGTAGTAGAAATGTTGCACTAGAATGAAATTAGTTGGGAAATGTAATGCATAATTATTGGCAGGGAAAAGATGGTGACAGGGATGCTGGGACGTGCTTCACTGTACACCGTGGTGGCCGCCCCTTGGTGCTTGGCGGTACCTTATAGGGCATCAAGGGGCAGTTATTGTAGTCTCATCTTACAGCAAAACAAGTAAAAGAAAAAAAATAGTAATAATAATAATAATATAAAAGTTTTTTTATCATTGTCTTGATGAGCACAAATCTTTCCCTGCCAATACATAAACAGCACATTTTTTTCACTAAATTTCACCATTGTAGTACACATTTATACTAGTAATGATGACCTGTAGACTTTCCAGGCATGACAACACTTGAAACACAACCATTTTGTTAGCTACAGCATAGAGCAGCCACCAGACAGCCTTCCCCCACGTCAGCATGTCACACACTGAATCTGTCAGTCTGCTTTCAAGAACACATGAGGGACTAACAGGAGTTGCCATGTACTTAATTTCCTGCAGATTCTTTCACACCAAGGAGTAGCAAGTTGGAAGTCTGTGATTGTAACTATCCTGCTCAATTTCAGCTTCTATTCTAATCTCTACTTAATCTCCATATAGTTCCATTTTGGCCATAAGTCACTGTTTACTTAATCAATCCCTCCTAAGACACTGCACTTTTTTCAGATTATAGAGCTGATAGGTCTCGGTAGGGGGTTGACAGGCCTTGGTGAGGCTTGAGAGGGCCTTGGTGGGGGCTGACAGGGTTTGGTAGGGCTTGGCAGGGGTGACAGCAAAGGCTTCTGTTTAAAATCTCACATCTCAAGCCACCTCATTACTTGAGAGGTGACAAAGGGCTTGGCAGAGCTTGACAGGGATTGGTAGAGGTGACAGAGGCAGGCAGGAGTGACAGGGGATGACAAGGAACACCTCAAAATTAATGTACACGCATGTACAGACCGACTGCCCCTCTAAAAATGCTTCAAACTTTCCTTGTTTTGTATAAGCTTGAGCACCTGGTACACTCACGGGCACACAGCACCCCCGGGCCGTCCCCCAACACCTCAGGGCCCGGGAAAGGGGGGTCCCAGGCCGGGATGGAAATAAATAAATAAAAATAAAAGCTGGAACCGGCCTTACCTTTCTTGAGGGCGTCTTCTTTATGTCTGTACATATTTCCATGGTGGCACACGCTACTAGCCGCCCCCTGGACACGCCCCTCGCCACCTCACGCATGTACAGACCGACTGCCCCTCTCTGAAAAGCAACAAATTCAGCCCTATATCAAGTCTGACTCGTGCCTGTTTACATTTCTCTGGGTCTCTGTCAGGGCTCAGGCGTGCAGAATGGGAGAATGATAGAAAACGAAAGATTTTCAGGAGAAACTAGTTATAAGTCTATTATAAAATACCGTGATACAACCACTAATAATGTCTTAATAATGCACTTTTTCCTAACAGTATACTGAGGTCGACAAACTGAAAGGCTTTGGAGTAGTCAACAAAGACTGATTTCACTAATTAATTGCTTGGTATGTCAGTCACTTTGAATCGTCTTTTTGCCTTGTGACTAATTTTTAATGTCTCGGTTAGGTTAGGTTAGGTTAGGTTAGGTTAGGTAAGGTTAGGTTAGGTTAGGTTAGGTTAGGTCAGGTCAGGTTAGGTTAGGTTAGGTTAGGTTAGGTCAGGTTAGGTTAGGTTAGGTTAGGTTAGGTCAGGTCAGGTCAGGTTAGGTTAGGTTAGGTTAGGTTAGGTAAGGTTAGGTTAGGTTAGGTTAGGTTAAAAAAAAAAAGATGTTTTTTTTCAGGTGAGGGCCAGTTAGGTTGTTTTTGTGGTACAGATTTAAGGTACAGTGACACATGGTACAGTGGCTTATGGTGAAGGTAGACAAGGCCTTCCTGCACCATTAGCACCATAGAGTACAGTGCTGTGGTACTGTAGCACTGAAATATTAAGCAAACACAAAAAAAAAAAGATATTTTTTTTCAGGTGAGGGCCAGTTAGGTTGTTTTTGTGGTACAGTTTTAAGGTACAGTGACGCATGGTACAGTCGCTTATGGTGAAGGTAGACAAGGCCTTCCTGCACCATTAGCATCATAGGGTACAGTGATGTGGTATTGTAGCACTGAAATATTAAGAACACGAAAAAAAAACGATATATTTTTTTTTAAGTGAGGGCCAGTTAGGTTAAGTTTTTGGGGTACAGTTTAAATGTACAGTGACGCATGGTATAGTGGCTTATGGTGCAGGTAGACAAGGCCTTCCTGCACCATTAGCACCACAGAGAGAGAGAGAGAGAGAGAGAGAGAGAGAGAGAGAGAGAGAGAGAGAGAGAGAGAGAGAGAGAGAGAGAGAGAGAGAGAGAGAGAGAGACTTAACCAAACCTAACTAACTGAATTAATATAAACCTAACCTGATGGAAAGAAATAAAGAAAAAATAAAAGCTGCAACCGGCCTTACCTTTCTTGAGAAGCGTCTTTTTTATGTTTTTACATATTTCCCTGGTGGCAGACGCTACTAGCCGCCCCCTGGCGACACCCCTCGCCACCTCACACATGTACAGACCGACTGCCGCTTTAAAAAGCAACAAATTCACTCCTATATCAAGTCTGACTGGTGCGTTTGTTTACATTTCTCTGGGTCTCGGTCTGGACTCAGGCCTGCAGGATGGGAGAATGTTAGAAAACGAGAGATTTTCAGGCAAAACTAATATAAGTTAATGTTGTGATACAAAACTACAACCACTAATAATAATATACCTCATGTTTTAATAATGCCAAGACAATACAAGATAAACATTAATGACTTACAATAAAAAACAAGATGGAGATAGACAAATTAGGAAAGAAATAGGTTTCTATAGAGTATTACTGTGTGTGTGTGTGTGTGTGTGTGTGTGTGTGTGTGTGTGTGTGTGTGTGTGTGTGTGTGTCACTAATTTCTATCTCTTTCTCTCTCTCCTGAGAACTATTTCATATTGCTGTACATCAACATGAAATATCACCACACAAGCCTCTCTCTCTTTCTCTGCACCTCACAACACAACACAACACTTTATCACACTAATCAGTAAACAATACCAAAAGCTCCCCTTCTGCAGGCCTGACTCCTCCCTTTCATTCAGACCTTTTCTTTCCCTCTCTCTCAGCTTGCCCGCCTTCGTATCTGCCTCTATATTTACTCTTGATTCAAGTATACAACTCTACACCATACTGACCTATAGGTACAGTGCAAATAGCTTTTCTTCCTCCCTGTTTTTCCTGTCTCTCTGCCTGTCTGCCTCTTTCTCCCTCTCTACTGACTCATGGCTCAAAGATACAAGTCTAATTAAGCTTTGAACCTCTCTGTCTCTACAATATCATAAAACCTCAACACTCCAAACCAAACCAACCCTGCCAACACCTACCTGTCTCTCTGCCTCAGTCAGTCAGTCAGTCAGTCAGTCAGTCAGTCAGTCAGTCAGCCATTCAACCAGCCAGCTAGCCATTCAACCAACCAGCCAATCAATCAGTCACTCAGCTAGTCAGTCAGTCAGTCAGTCAGTCAGTCAGTCAGTCAGTCAGTCAGCCATTCAACCAGCCAGCTAGCCATTCAACCAACCAGCCAATCAATCAGTCACTCAGTTAGTCAGTCAGTCAGTCAGTCAGTCAGTCAGTCAGTCAGTCAGTCAGTCAGTCAGTCAGTCAGTTAGCCATTCAACCAGCCAGCTAGCCATTCAACCAACCAGCCAATAAATCAGTCACTCAGCTAGTCAGTTAGTCAGTCAGTCAGTCAGTCAGTCAGTCAGTCAGTCAGTCAGTCAGTCAGCCATTCAACCAGCCAGCTAGCCATTCAACCAACCAGCCAATCAATCAGTCACTCAGTTAGTCAGTCAGTCAGTCAGTCAGTCAGTCAGTCAGTCAGTCAGTCAGTCAGTTAGCCATTCAACCAGCCAGCTAGCCATTCAACCAACCAGCCAATAAATCAGTCACTCAGCTAGTCAGTCAGTCAGTCAGTCAGTCAGTCAGTCAGTCAGTCAGCCATTGAACCAGCCAGCTAGGCATTCAACCAACCAGCCAATCAATCAGTCACTCAGCTAGTCAGTCAGTCAGTCAGTCAGTCAGTCAGTCAGTCAGTCAGTCAGTCAGCCAGTCAGTCAGCCATTCAACCAGCCAGCTAGCCATTCAACCAACTAGCCAATCAATCAGTCACTCAGTCAGTCAGTCAGTCAGTCAGTCAGTCAGTCAGTCAGCCATTCAACCAGCCAGCTAGCCATTCAACCAACCAGCCAATCAATCAGTCACTCAGCTAGTCAGTTAGTCAGTCAGTCAGTCAGTCAGTCAGTCAGTCAGTCAGTCAGTCAGTCAGCCATTCAACCAGCCAGCTAGCCATTCAACCAACCAGCCAATCAATCAGTCACTCAGCTAGTCAGTCAGTCAGTCAGTCAGTCAGTCAGTCAGTCAGTCAGTCAGTCAGCCAGTCAGTCAGCCATTCAACCAGCCAGCTAGCCATTCAACCAACTAGCCAATCAATCAGTCACTCAGTCAGTCAGTCAGTCAGTCAGTCAGTCAGTCAGTCAGCCATTCAACCAGCCAGCTAGCCATTCAACCAACCAGCCAATCAATCAGTCACTCAGCTAGTCAGTTAGTCAGTCAGTCAGTCAGTCAGTCAGTCAGTCAGTCAGTCAGTCAGTCAGCCATTCAACCAGCCAGCTAGCCATTCAACCAACCAGCCAATCAATCAGTCACTCAGTTAGTCAGTCAGTCAGTCAGTCAGTCAGTCAGTCAGTCAGTCAGTTAGCCATTCAACCAGCCAGCTAGCCATTCAACCAACCAGCCAATCAATCAGTCACTCAGCTAGTCAGTCAGTCAGTCAGTCAGTCAGTCAGTCAGTCAGTCAGTCAGTCAGCCATTCAACCAGCCAGCTAGGCATTCAACCAACCAGCCAATCAATCAGTCACTCAGCTAGTCAGTCAGTCAGTCAGTCAGTCAGTCAGTCAGTCAGTCAGTTAGTCAGTCAGTCAGCCAGTCAGTCAGCCATTCAACCAGCCAGCTAGCCATTCAACCAACTAGCCAATCAATCAGTCACTCAGCTAGTCAGTCAGTCAGTCAGTCAGTCAGTCAGTCAGTCAGCCATTCAACCAGCCAGCTAGCCATTCAACCAACCAGCCAATCAATCAGTCACTCAGCTAGTCAGTTAGTCAGTCAGTCAGTCAGTAAGTCAGTCAGTCAGTCAGTCAGTCAGCCATTCAACCAGCCAGCTAGCCATTCAACCAACCAGCCAATCAATCAGTCACTCAGTTAGTCAGTCAGTCAGTCAGTCAGTCAGTCAGTCAGTCAGTCAGTCAGTCAGTTAGCCATTCAACCAGCCAGCTAGCCATTCGACAAACCAGCCAATCAATCAGTCACTCAGCTAGTCAGTCAGTCAGTCAGTTAGTCAGTCAGTCAGTCAGTCAGTCAGTCAGTCAGTCAGTCAGTCAGTCAGTCAGTCAGTCAGCCATTCAACCAGCCAGCTAGGCATTGAACCAACCAGCCAATCAATCAGTCACTCAGCTAGTCAGTCAGTCAGTCAGTCAGTCAGTCAGTCAGTCAGTCAGTCAGTCAGCCATTCAACCAACCAGCTAGCCACCCAACTAGCTAACCAGCCAGTCAATCAGTCACTCAGCCAGCCAGTCAGTCAGTCAGTCAGTTAGTAAGCCAGCCAGCAAGCCAGCCAGCCAGCCAGTCAGTCAGTCAGTCAGTCAGTCACTCAGCCAGCGAGTCAGCCGGCCAGCCAGTCAGTTAGTTCTTTGGGCCTGTGTATGGTTCTGGTGGGCGTCTGTTTGGTTTGTGTTAGGTTCAGCTAGCCCTCTGTTTGGTCTCTGGGCCATAGATGCAGCAAGACCGGTTCAAAATTCCAAGCACTGACGCACTGCACAGACTACCACCTCATGCCTGCTTGGTGTGAAAGAGTCTGCTGGGACAAATGACCTACACAGCAACTTGTATCAGTCCCCCAGATGTGTTCCTGGAAGCTCAGTGTTATGGATGCAGTGTGACATGCTGACTTAGGGAAGGCTGTCTGTCGTGGCTGCACCTTGCTGTGGCTAAGAAAAGGCTGTGTTTGTTTGAAGTGCTGTACTGGTCATGCTGGGAAGTGTACAGGCCACCATTAGTAGTAGAAATGTTGCACTAGAATGAAATTAGTTGGGAAATGTAATGCATAATTATTGGCAGGGAAAAGATGGTGACAGGGATGCTGGGACGTGCTTCACTGTACACCGTGGTGGCCGCCCCTTGGTGCTTGGCGGTACCTTATAGGGCATCAAGGGGCAGTTATTGTAGTCTCATCTTACAGCAAAACAAGTAAAAGAAAAAAAATAGTAATAATAATAATAATATAAAAGTTTTTTTATCATTGTCTTGATGAGCACAAATCTTTCCCTGCCAATACATAAACAGCACATTTTTTTCACTAAATTTCACCATTGTAGTACACATTTATACTAGTAATGATGACCTGTAGACTTTCCAGGCATGACAACACTTGAAACACAACCATTTTGTTAGCTACAGCATAGAGCAGCCACCAGACAGCCTTCCCCCACGTCAGCATGTCACACACTGAATCTGTCAGTCTGCTTTCAAGAACACATGAGGGACTAACAGGAGTTGCCATGTACTTAATTTCCTGCAGATTCTTTCACACCAAGGAGTAGCAAGTTGGAAGTCTGTGATTGTAACTATCCTGCTCAATTTCAGCTTCTATTCTAATCTCTACTTAATCTCCATATAGTTCCATTTTGGCCATAAGTCACTGTTTACTTAATCAATCCCTCCTAAGACACTGCACTTTTTTCAGATTATAGAGCTGATAGGTCTCGGTAGGGGGTTGACAGGCCTTGGTGAGGCTTGAGAGGGCCTTGGTGGGGGCTGACAGGGTTTGGTAGGGCTTGGCAGGGGTGACAGCAAAGGCTTCTGTTTAAAATCTCACATCTCAAGCCACCTCATTACTTGAGAGGTGACAAAGGGCTTGGCAGAGCTTGACAGGGATTGGTAGAGGTGACAGAGGCAGGCAGGAGTGACAGGGGATGACAAGGAACACCTCAAAATTAATGTACACGCATGTACAGACCGACTGCCCCTCTAAAAATGCTTCAAACTTTCCTTGTTTTGTATAAGCTTGAGCACCTGGTACACTCACGGGCACACAGCACCCCCGGGCCGTCCCCCAACACCTCAGGGCCCGGGAAAGGGGGGTCCCAGGCCGGGATGGAAATAAATAAATAAAAATAAAAGCTGGAACCGGCCTTACCTTTCTTGAGGGCGTCTTCTTTATGTCTGTACATATTTCCATGGTGGCACACGCTACTAGCCGCCCCCTGGACACGCCCCTCGCCACCTCACGCATGTACAGACCGACTGCCCCTCTCTGAAAAGCAACAAATTCAGCCCTATATCAAGTCTGACTCGTGCCTGTTTACATTTCTCTGGGTCTCTGTCAGGGCTCAGGCGTGCAGAATGGGAGAATGATAGAAAACGAAAGATTTTCAGGAGAAACTAGTTATAAGTCTATTATAAAATACCGTGATACAACCACTAATAATGTCTTAATAATGCACTTTTTCCTAACAGTATACTGAGGTCGACAAACTGAAAGGCTTTGGAGTAGTCAACAAAGACTGATTTCACTAATTAATTGCTTGGTATGTCAGTCACTTTGAATCGTCTTTTTGCCTTGTGACTAATTTTTAATGTCTCGGTTAGGTTAGGTTAGGTTAGGTTAGGTTAGGTAAGGTTAGGTTAGGTTAGGTTAGGTTAGGTCAGGTCAGGTTAGGTTAGGTTAGGTTAGGTTAGGTCAGGTTAGGTTAGGTTAGGTTAGGTTAGGTCAGGTCAGGTCAGGTTAGGTTAGGTTAGGTTAGGTTAGGTAAGGTTAGGTTAGGTTAGGTTAGGTTAAAAAAAAAAAGATGTTTTTTTTCAGGTGAGGGCCAGTTAGGTTGTTTTTGTGGTACAGATTTAAGGTACAGTGACACATGGTACAGTGGCTTATGGTGAAGGTAGACAAGGCCTTCCTGCACCATTAGCACCATAGAGTACAGTGCTGTGGTACTGTAGCACTGAAATATTAAGCAAACACAAAAAAAAAAAGATATTTTTTTTCAGGTGAGGGCCAGTTAGGTTGTTTTTGTGGTACAGTTTTAAGGTACAGTGACGCATGGTACAGTCGCTTATGGTGAAGGTAGACAAGGCCTTCCTGCACCATTAGCATCATAGGGTACAGTGATGTGGTATTGTAGCACTGAAATATTAAGAACACGAAAAAAAAACGATATATTTTTTTTTAAGTGAGGGCCAGTTAGGTTAAGTTTTTGGGGTACAGTTTAAATGTACAGTGACGCATGGTATAGTGGCTTATGGTGCAGGTAGACAAGGCCTTCCTGCACCATTAGCACCACAGAGAGAGAGAGAGAGAGAGAGAGAGAGAGAGAGAGAGAGAGAGAGAGAGAGAGAGAGAGAGAGAGAGAGAGAGAGAGAGAGAGAGAGAGAGAGAGACTTAACCAAACCTAACTAACTGAATTAATATAAACCTAACCTGATGGAAAGAAATAAAGAAAAAATAAAAGCTGCAACCGGCCTTACCTTTCTTGAGAAGCGTCTTTTTTATGTTTTTACATATTTCCCTGGTGGCAGACGCTACTAGCCGCCCCCTGGCGACACCCCTCGCCACCTCACACATGTACAGACCGACTGCCGCTTTAAAAAGCAACAAATTCACTCCTATATCAAGTCTGACTGGTGCGTTTGTTTACATTTCTCTGGGTCTCGGTCTGGACTCAGGCCTGCAGGATGGGAGAATGTTAGAAAACGAGAGATTTTCAGGCAAAACTAATATAAGTTAATGTTGTGATACAAAACTACAACCACTAATAATAATATACCTCATGTTTTAATAATGCCAAGACAATACAAGATAAACATTAATGACTTACAATAAAAAACAAGATGGAGATAGACAAATTAGGAAAGAAATAGGTTTCTATAGAGTATTACTGTGTGTGTGTGTGTGTGTGTGTGTGTGTGTGTGTGTGTGTGTGTGTGTGTGTGTGTGTGTCACTAATTTCTATCTCTTTCTCTCTCTCCTGAGAACTATTTCATATTGCTGTACATCAACATGAAATATCACCACACAAGCCTCTCTCTCTTTCTCTGCACCTCACAACACAACACAACACTTTATCACACTAATCAGTAAACAATACCAAAAGCTCCCCTTCTGCAGGCCTGACTCCTCCCTTTCATTCAGACCTTTTCTTTCCCTCTCTCTCAGCTTGCCCGCCTTCGTATCTGCCTCTATATTTACTCTTGATTCAAGTATACAACTCTACACCATACTGACCTATAGGTACAGTGCAAATAGCTTTTCTTCCTCCCTGTTTTTCCTGTCTCTCTGCCTGTCTGCCTCTTTCTCCCTCTCTACTGACTCATGGCTCAAAGATACAAGTCTAATTAAGCTTTGAACCTCTCTGTCTCTACAATATCATAAAACCTCAACACTCCAAACCAAACCAACCCTGCCAACACCTACCTGTCTCTCTGCCTCAGTCAGTCAGTCAGTCAGTCAGTCAGTCAGTCAGTCAGTCAGCCATTCAACCAGCCAGCTAGCCATTCAACCAACCAGCCAATCAATCAGTCACTCAGCTAGTCAGTCAGTCAGTCAGTCAGTCAGTCAGTCAGTCAGTCAGTCAGCCATTCAACCAGCCAGCTAGCCATTCAACCAACCAGCCAATCAATCAGTCACTCAGTTAGTCAGTCAGTCAGTCAGTCAGTCAGTCAGTCAGTCAGTCAGTCAGTCAGTCAGTCAGTCAGTTAGCCATTCAACCAGCCAGCTAGCCATTCAACCAACCAGCCAATAAATCAGTCACTCAGCTAGTCAGTTAGTCAGTCAGTCAGTCAGTCAGTCAGTCAGTCAGTCAGTCAGTCAGTCAGCCATTCAACCAGCCAGCTAGCCATTCAACCAACCAGCCAATCAATCAGTCACTCAGTTAGTCAGTCAGTCAGTCAGTCAGTCAGTCAGTCAGTCAGTCAGTCAGTCAGTTAGCCATTCAACCAGCCAGCTAGCCATTCAACCAACCAGCCAATAAATCAGTCACTCAGCTAGTCAGTCAGTCAGTCAGTCAGTCAGTCAGTCAGTCAGTCAGCCATTGAACCAGCCAGCTAGGCATTCAACCAACCAGCCAATCAATCAGTCACTCAGCTAGTCAGTCAGTCAGTCAGTCAGTCAGTCAGTCAGTCAGTCAGTCAGTCAGCCAGTCAGTCAGCCATTCAACCAGCCAGCTAGCCATTCAACCAACTAGCCAATCAATCAGTCACTCAGTCAGTCAGTCAGTCAGTCAGTCAGTCAGTCAGTCAGCCATTCAACCAGCCAGCTAGCCATTCAACCAACCAGCCAATCAATCAGTCACTCAGCTAGTCAGTTAGTCAGTCAGTCAGTCAGTCAGTCAGTCAGTCAGTCAGTCAGTCAGTCAGCCATTCAACCAGCCAGCTAGCCATTCAACCAACCAGCCAATCAATCAGTCACTCAGCTAGTCAGTCAGTCAGTCAGTCAGTCAGTCAGTCAGTCAGTCAGTCAGTCAGCCAGTCAGTCAGCCATTCAACCAGCCAGCTAGCCATTCAACCAACTAGCCAATCAATCAGTCACTCAGTCAGTCAGTCAGTCAGTCAGTCAGTCAGTCAGTCAGCCATTCAACCAGCCAGCTAGCCATTCAACCAACCAGCCAATCAATCAGTCACTCAGCTAGTCAGTTAGTCAGTCAGTCAGTCAGTCAGTCAGTCAGTCAGTCAGTCAGTCAGTCAGCCATTCAACCAGCCAGCTAGCCATTCAACCAACCAGCCAATCAATCAGTCACTCAGTTAGTCAGTCAGTCAGTCAGTCAGTCAGTCAGTCAGTCAGTCAGTTAGCCATTCAACCAGCCAGCTAGCCATTCAACCAACCAGCCAATCAATCAGTCACTCAGCTAGTCAGTCAGTCAGTCAGTCAGTCAGTCAGTCAGTCAGTCAGTCAGTCAGCCATTCAACCAGCCAGCTAGGCATTCAACCAACCAGCCAATCAATCAGTCACTCAGCTAGTCAGTCAGTCAGTCAGTCAGTCAGTCAGTCAGTCAGTCAGTTAGTCAGTCAGTCAGCCAGTCAGTCAGCCATTCAACCAGCCAGCTAGCCATTCAACCAACTAGCCAATCAATCAGTCACTCAGCTAGTCAGTCAGTCAGTCAGTCAGTCAGTCAGTCAGTCAGCCATTCAACCAGCCAGCTAGCCATTCAACCAACCAGCCAATCAATCAGTCACTCAGCTAGTCAGTTAGTCAGTCAGTCAGTCAGTAAGTCAGTCAGTCAGTCAGTCAGTCAGCCATTCAACCAGCCAGCTAGCCATTCAACCAACCAGCCAATCAATCAGTCACTCAGTTAGTCAGTCAGTCAGTCAGTCAGTCAGTCAGTCAGTCAGTCAGTCAGTCAGTTAGCCATTCAACCAGCCAGCTAGCCATTCGACAAACCAGCCAATCAATCAGTCACTCAGCTAGTCAGTCAGTCAGTCAGTTAGTCAGTCAGTCAGTCAGTCAGTCAGTCAGTCAGTCAGTCAGTCAGTCAGTCAGTCAGTCAGCCATTCAACCAGCCAGCTAGGCATTGAACCAACCAGCCAATCAATCAGTCACTCAGCTAGTCAGTCAGTCAGTCAGTCAGTCAGTCAGTCAGTCAGTCAGTCAGTCAGCCATTCAACCAACCAGCTAGCCACCCAACTAGCTAACCAGCCAGTCAATCAGTCACTCAGCCAGCCAGTCAGTCAGTCAGTCAGTTAGTAAGCCAGCCAGCAAGCCAGCCAGCCAGCCAGTCAGTCAGTCAGTCAGTCAGTCACTCAGCCAGCGAGTCAGCCGGCCAGCCAGTCAGTTAGTTCTTTGGGCCTGTGTATGGTTCTGGTGGGCGTCTGTTTGGTTTGTGTTAGGTTCAGCTAGCCCTCTGTTTGGTCTCTGGGCCATAGATGCAGCAAGACCGGTTCAAAATTCCAAGCACTGACGCACTGCACAGACTACCACCTCATGCCTGCTTGGTGTGAAAGAGTCTGCTGGGACAAATGACCTACACAGCAACTTGTATCAGTCCCCCAGATGTGTTCCTGGAAGCTCAGTGTTATGGATGCAGTGTGACATGCTGACTTAGGGAAGGCTGTCTGTCGTGGCTGCACCTTGCTGTGGCTAAGAAAAGGCTGTGTTTGTTTGAAGTGCTGTACTGGTCATGCTGGGAAGTGTACAGGCCACCATTAGTAGTAGAAATGTTGCACTAGAATGAAATTAGTTGGGAAATGTAATGCATAATTATTGGCAGGGAAAAGATGGTGACAGGGATGCTGGGACGTGCTTCACTGTACACCGTGGTGGCCGCCCCTTGGTGCTTGGCGGTACCTTATAGGGCATCAAGGGGCAGTTATTGTAGTCTCATCTTACAGCAAAACAAGTAAAAGAAAAAAAATAGTAATAATAATAATAATATAAAAGTTTTTTTATCATTGTCTTGATGAGCACAAATCTTTCCCTGCCAATACATAAACAGCACATTTTTTTCACTAAATTTCACCATTGTAGTACACATTTATACTAGTAATGATGACCTGTAGACTTTCCAGGCATGACAACACTTGAAACACAACCATTTTGTTAGCTACAGCATAGAGCAGCCACCAGACAGCCTTCCCCCACGTCAGCATGTCACACACTGAATCTGTCAGTCTGCTTTCAAGAACACATGAGGGACTAACAGGAGTTGCCATGTACTTAATTTCCTGCAGATTCTTTCACACCAAGGAGTAGCAAGTTGGAAGTCTGTGATTGTAACTATCCTGCTCAATTTCAGCTTCTATTCTAATCTCTACTTAATCTCCATATAGTTCCATTTTGGCCATAAGTCACTGTTTACTTAATCAATCCCTCCTAAGACACTGCACTTTTTTCAGATTATAGAGCTGATAGGTCTCGGTAGGGGGTTGACAGGCCTTGGTGAGGCTTGAGAGGGCCTTGGTGGGGGCTGACAGGGTTTGGTAGGGCTTGGCAGGGGTGACAGCAAAGGCTTCTGTTTAAAATCTCACATCTCAAGCCACCTCATTACTTGAGAGGTGACAAAGGGCTTGGCAGAGCTTGACAGGGATTGGTAGAGGTGACAGAGGCAGGCAGGAGTGACAGGGGATGACAAGGAACACCTCAAAATTAATGTACACGCATGTACAGACCGACTGCCCCTCTAAAAATGCTTCAAACTTTCCTTGTTTTGTATAAGCTTGAGCACCTGGTACACTCACGGGCACACAGCACCCCCGGGCCGTCCCCCAACACCTCAGGGCCCGGGAAAGGGGGGTCCCAGGCCGGGATGGAAATAAATAAATAAAAATAAAAGCTGGAACCGGCCTTACCTTTCTTGAGGGCGTCTTCTTTATGTCTGTACATATTTCCATGGTGGCACACGCTACTAGCCGCCCCCTGGACACGCCCCTCGCCACCTCACGCATGTACAGACCGACTGCCCCTCTCTGAAAAGCAACAAATTCAGCCCTATATCAAGTCTGACTCGTGCCTGTTTACATTTCTCTGGGTCTCTGTCAGGGCTCAGGCGTGCAGAATGGGAGAATGATAGAAAACGAAAGATTTTCAGGAGAAACTAGTTATAAGTCTATTATAAAATACCGTGATACAACCACTAATAATGTCTTAATAATGCACTTTTTCCTAACAGTATACTGAGGTCGACAAACTGAAAGGCTTTGGAGTAGTCAACAAAGACTGATTTCACTAATTAATTGCTTGGTATGTCAGTCACTTTGAATCGTCTTTTTGCCTTGTGACTAATTTTTAATGTCTCGGTTAGGTTAGGTTAGGTTAGGTTAGGTTAGGTAAGGTTAGGTTAGGTTAGGTTAGGTTAGGTCAGGTCAGGTTAGGTTAGGTTAGGTTAGGTTAGGTCAGGTTAGGTTAGGTTAGGTTAGGTTAGGTCAGGTCAGGTCAGGTTAGGTTAGGTTAGGTTAGGTTAGGTAAGGTTAGGTTAGGTTAGGTTAGGTTAAAAAAAAAAAGATGTTTTTTTTCAGGTGAGGGCCAGTTAGGTTGTTTTTGTGGTACAGATTTAAGGTACAGTGACACATGGTACAGTGGCTTATGGTGAAGGTAGACAAGGCCTTCCTGCACCATTAGCACCATAGAGTACAGTGCTGTGGTACTGTAGCACTGAAATATTAAGCAAACACAAAAAAAAAAAGATATTTTTTTTCAGGTGAGGGCCAGTTAGGTTGTTTTTGTGGTACAGTTTTAAGGTACAGTGACGCATGGTACAGTCGCTTATGGTGAAGGTAGACAAGGCCTTCCTGCACCATTAGCATCATAGGGTACAGTGATGTGGTATTGTAGCACTGAAATATTAAGAACACGAAAAAAAAACGATATATTTTTTTTTAAGTGAGGGCCAGTTAGGTTAAGTTTTTGGGGTACAGTTTAAATGTACAGTGACGCATGGTATAGTGGCTTATGGTGCAGGTAGACAAGGCCTTCCTGCACCATTAGCACCACAGAGAGAGAGAGAGAGAGAGAGAGAGAGAGAGAGAGAGAGAGAGAGAGAGAGAGAGAGAGAGAGAGAGAGAGAGAGAGAGAGAGAGAGAGAGAGAGAGAGAGAGACTTAACCAAACCTAACTAACTGAATTAATATAAACCTAACCTGATGGAAAGAAATAAAGAAAAAATAAAAGCTGCAACCGGCCTTACCTTTCTTGAGAAGCGTCTTTTTTATGTTTTTACATATTTCCCTGGTGGCAGACGCTACTAGCCGCCCCCTGGCGACACCCCTCGCCACCTCACACATGTACAGACCGACTGCCGCTTTAAAAAGCAACAAATTCACTCCTATATCAAGTCTGACTGGTGCGTTTGTTTACATTTCTCTGGGTCTCGGTCTGGACTCAGGCCTGCAGGATGGGAGAATGTTAGAAAACGAGAGATTTTCAGGCAAAACTAATATAAGTTAATGTTGTGATACAAAACTACAACCACTAATAATAATATACCTCATGTTTTAATAATGCCAAGACAATACAAGATAAACATTAATGACTTACAATAAAAAACAAGATGGAGATAGACAAATTAGGAAAGAAATAGGTTTCTATAGAGTATTACTGTGTGTGTGTGTGTGTGTGTGTGTGTGTGTGTGTGTGTGTGTGTGTGTGTGTGTGTCACTAATTTCTATCTCTTTCTCTCTCTCCTGAGAACTATTTCATATTGCTGTACATCAACATGAAATATCACCACACAAGCCTCTCTCTCTTTCTCTGCACCTCACAACACAACACAACACTTTATCACACTAATCAGTAAACAATACCAAAAGCTCCCCTTCTGCAGGCCTGACTCCTCCCTTTCATTCAGACCTTTTCTTTCCCTCTCTCTCAGCTTGCCCGCCTTCGTATCTGCCTCTATATTTACTCTTGATTCAAGTATACAACTCTACACCATACTGACCTATAGGTACAGTGCAAATAGCTTTTCTTCCTCCCTGTTTTTCCTGTCTCTCTGCCTGTCTGCCTCTTTCTCCCTCTCTACTGACTCATGGCTCAAAGATACAAGTCTAATTAAGCTTTGAACCTCTCTGTCTCTACAATATCATAAAACCTCAACACTCCAAACCAAACCAACCCTGCCAACACCTACCTGTCTCTCTGCCTCAGTCAGTCAGTCAGTCAGTCAGTCAGTCAGTCAGTCAGTCAGCCATTCAACCAGCCAGCTAGCCATTCAACCAACCAGCCAATCAATCAGTCACTCAGCTAGTCAGTCAGTCAGTCAGTCAGTCAGTCAGTCAGTCAGTCAGTCAGCCATTCAACCAGCCAGCTAGCCATTCAACCAACCAGCCAATCAATCAGTCACTCAGTTAGTCAGTCAGTCAGTCAGTCAGTCAGTCAGTCAGTCAGTCAGTCAGTCAGTCAGTCAGTCAGTTAGCCATTCAACCAGCCAGCTAGCCATTCAACCAACCAGCCAATAAATCAGTCACTCAGCTAGTCAGTTAGTCAGTCAGTCAGTCAGTCAGTCAGTCAGTCAGTCAGTCAGTCAGTCAGTCAGTCAGTCAGCCATTCAACCAGCCAGCTAGCCATTCAACCAACCAGCCAATCAATCAGTCACTCAGTTAGTCAGTCAGTCAGTCAGTCAGTCAGTCAGTCAGTCAGTCAGTCAGTCAGTTAGCCATTCAACCAGCCAGCTAGCCATTCAACCAACCAGCCAATAAATCAGTCACTCAGCTAGTCAGTCAGTCAGTCAGTCAGTCAGTCAGTCAGTCAGTCAGCCATTGAACCAGCCAGCTAGGCATTCAACCAACCAGCCAATCAATCAGTCACTCAGCTAGTCAGTCAGTCAGTCAGTCAGTCAGTCAGTCAGTCAGTCAGTCAGTCAGCCAGTCAGTCAGCCATTCAACCAGCCAGCTAGCCATTCAACCAACTAGCCAATCAATCAGTCACTCAGTCAGTCAGTCAGTCAGTCAGTCAGTCAGTCAGTCAGCCATTCAACCAGCCAGCTAGCCATTCAACCAACCAGCCAATCAATCAGTCACTCAGCTAGTCAGTTAGTCAGTCAGTCAGTCAGTCAGTCAGTCAGTCAGTCAGTCAGTCAGTCAGTCAGTCAGTCAGTAAGTCAGTCAGCCATTCAACCAGCCAGCTAGCCATTCAACCAACCAGCCAATCAATCAGTCACTCAGCTAGTCAGTCAGTCAGTCAGTCAGTCAGTCAGTCAGTCAGTCAGTCAGTCAGTCAGCCATTCAACCAGCCAGCTAGCCATTCAACCAACCAGCCAATCAATCAGTCACTCAGTTAGTCAGTCAGTCAGTCAGTCAGTCAGTCAGTCAGTCAGTCAGTCAGTCAGTCAGTCAGTCAGTCAGCCATTCAACCAGCCAGCTAGGCATTCAACCAACCAGCCAATCAATCAGTCACTCAGCTAGTCAGTCAGTCAGTCAGTCAGTCAGTCAGTCAGTCAGTCAGTTAGTCAGTCAGTCAGCCAGTCAGTCAGCCATTCAACCAGCCAGCTAGCCATTCAACCAACTAGCCAATCAATCAGTCACTCAGCTAGTCAGTCAGTCAGTCAGTCAGTCAGTCAGTCAGTCAGCCATTCAACCAGCCAGCTAGCCATTCAACCAACCAGCCAATCAATCAGTCACTCAGCTAGTCAGTTAGTCAGTCAGTCAGTCAGTAAGTCAGTCAGTCAGTCAGTCAGTCAGCCATTCAACCAGCCAGCTAGCCATTCAACCAACCAGCCAATCAATCAGTCACTCAGTTAGTCAGTCAGTCAGTCAGTCAGTCAGTCAGTCAGTCAGTCAGTCAGTTAGCCATTCAACCAGCCAGCTAGCCATTCGACAAACCAGCCAATCAATCAGTCACTCAGCTAGTCAGTCAGTCAGTCAGTCAGTCAGTCAGTCAGTCAGTCAGTCAGTCAGTCAGTCAGTCAGTCAGTCAGTCAGCCATTCAACCAGCCAGCTAGGCATTGAACCAACCAGCCAATCAATCAGTCACTCAGCTAGTCAGTCAGTCAGTCAGTCAGTCAGTCAGTCAGTCAGTCAGTCAGTCAGCCATTCAACCAACCAGCTAGCCACCCAACTAGCTAACCAGCCAGTCAATCAGTCACTCAGCCAGCCAGTCAGTCAGTCAGTCAGTTAGTAAGCCAGCCAGCAAGCCAGCCAGCCAGCCAGTCAGTCAGTCAGTCAGTCAGTCACTCAGCCAGCGAGTCAGCCGGCCAGCCAGTCAGTTAGTTCTGTGGGCCTGTGTATGGTTCTGGTGGGCGTCTGTTTGGTTTGTGTTAGGTTCAGCTAGCCCTCTGTTTGGTCTCTGGGCCATAGATGCAGCAAGACCGGTTCAAAATTCCAAGCACTGACGCACTGCACAGACTACCACCTCATGCCTGCTTGGTGTGAAAGAGTCTGCTGGGACAAATGACCTACACAGCAACTTGTATCAGTCCCCCAGATGTGTTCCTGGAAGCTCAGTGTTATGGATGCAGTGTGACATGCTGACTTAGGGAAGGCTGTCTGTCGTGGCTGCACCTTGCTGTGGCTAAGAAAAGGCTGTGTTTGTTTGAAGTGCTGTACTGGTCATGCTGGGAAGTGTACAGGCCACCATTAGTAGTAGAAATGTTGCACTAGAATGAAATTAGTTGGGAAATGTAATGCATAATTATTGGCAGGGAAAAGATGGTGACAGGGATGCTGGGACGTGCTTCACTGTACACCGTGGTGGCCGCCCCTTGGTGCTTGGCGGTACCTTATAGGGCATCAAGGGGCAGTTATTGTAGTCTCATCTTACAGCAAAACAAGTAAAAGAAAAAAAATAGTAATAATAATAATAATATAAAAGTTTTTTTATCATTGTCTTGATGAGCACAAATCTTTCCCTGCCAATACATAAACAGCACATTTTTTTCACTAAATTTCACCATTGTAGTACACATTTATACTAGTAATGATGACCTGTAGACTTTCCAGGCATGACAACACTTGAAACACAACCATTTTGTTAGCTACAGCATAGAGCAGCCACCAGACAGCCTTCCCCCACGTCAGCATGTCACACACTGAATCTGTCAGTCTGCTTTCAAGAACACATGAGGGACTAACAGGAGTTGCCATGTACTTAATTTCCTGCAGATTCTTTCACACCAAGGAGTAGCAAGTTGGAAGTCTGTGATTGTAACTATCCTGCTCAATTTCAGCTTCTATTCTAATCTCTACTTAATCTCCATATAGTTCCATTTTGGCCATAAGTCACTGTTTACTTAATCAATCCCTCCTAAGACACTGCACTTTTTTCAGATTATAGAGCTGATAGGTCTCGGTAGGGGGTTGACAGGCCTTGGTGAAGCTTGAGAGGGCCTTGGTGGGGGCTGACAGGGTTTGGTAGGGCTTGGCAGGGGTGACAGCAAAGGCTTCTGTTTAAAATCTCACATCTCAAGCCACCTCATTACTTGAGAGGTGACAAAGGGCTTGGCAGAGCTTGACAGGGATTGGTAGAGGTGACAGAGGCAGGCAGGAGTGACAGGGGATGACAAGGAACACCTCAAAATTAATGTACACGCATGTACAGACCGACTGCCCCTCTAAAAATGCTTCAAACTTTCCTTGTTTTGTATAAGCTTGAGCACCTGGTACACTCACGGGCACACAGCACCCCCGGGCCGTCCCCCAACACCTTAGGGCCCGGGAAAGGGGGGTCCCAGGCCGGGATGGAAATAAATAAATAAAAATAAAAGCTGGAACCGGCCTTACCTTTCTTGAGGGCGTCTTCTTTATGTCTGTACATATTTCCATGGTGGCACACGCTACTAGCCGCCCCCTGGACACGCCCCTCGCCACCTCACGCATGTACAGACCGACTGCCCCTCTCTGAAAAGCAACAAATTCAGCCCTATATCAAGTCTGACTCGTGCCTGTTTACATTTCTCTGGGTCTCTGTCAGGGCTCAGGCGTGGAGAATGGGAGAATGATAGAAAACGAAAGATTTTCAGGGGAAACTAGTTATAAGTCTATTATAAAATACCGTGATACAACCACTAATAATGTCTTAATAATGCACTTTTTCCTAACAGTATACTGAGGTCGACAAACTGAAAGGCTTTGGAGTAGTCAACAAAGACTGATTTCACTAATGAATTGCTTGGTATGTCAGTCACTTTGAATCGTCTTTTTGCCTTGTGACTAATTCTTAATGTCTCGGTTAGGTTAGGTTAGGTTAGGTTAGGTTAGGTAAGGTTAGGTTAGGTTAGGTTAGGTTAGGTCAGGTCAGGTTAGGTTAGGTTAGGTTAGGTTAGGTCAGGTTAGGTTAGGTTAGGTTAGGTTAGGTTAGGTCAGGTCAGGTCAGGTTAGGTTAGGTTAGGTTAGGTAAGGTTAGGTTAGGTTAGGTTAGGTTAAAAAAAAAAAGATATTTTTTTTCAGGTGAGGGCCAGTTAGGTTGTTTTTGTGGTACAGATTTAAGGTACAGTGACACATGGTACAGTGGCTTATGGTGAAGGTAGACAAGGCCTTCCTGCACCATTAGCACCATAGAGTACAGTGCTGTGGTACTGTAGCACTGAAATATTAAGCAAACACAAAAAAAAAAAGATATTTTTTTTCAGGTGAGGGCCAGTTAGGTTGTTTTTGTGGTACAGTTTTAAGGTACAGTGACGCATGGTACAGTCGCTTATGGTGAAGGTAGACAAGGCCTTCCTGCACCATTAGCATCATAGGGTACAGTGATGTGGTATTGTAGCACTGAAATATTAAGAACACGAAAAAAAAACGATATATTTTTTTTTAAGTGAGGGCCAGTTAGGTTAAGTTTTTGGGGTACAGTTTAAATGTACAGTGACGCATGGTATAGTGGCTTATGGTGCAGGTAGACAAGGCCTTCCTGCACCATTAGCACCACAGAGAGAGAGAGAGAGAGAGAGAGAGAGAGAGAGAGAGAGAGAGAGAGAGAGAGAGAGAGAGAGAGAGAGAGAGAGAGAGAGAGAGAGAGAGAGACTTAACCAAACCTAACTAACTGAATTAATATAAACCTAACCTGATGGAAAGAAATAAAGAAAAAATAAAAGCTGCAACCGGCCTTACCTTTCTTGAGAAGCGTCTTTTTTATGTTTTTACATATTTCCCTGGTGGCAGACGCTACTAGCCGCCCCCTGGCGACACCCCTCGCCACCTCACACATGTACAGACCGACTGCCGCTTTAAAAAGCAACAAATTCACTCCTATATCAAGTCTGACTGGTGCGTTTGTTTACATTTCTCTGGGTCTCGGTCTGGACTCAGGCCTGCAGGATGGGAGAATGTTAGAAAACGAGAGATTTTCAGGCAAAACTAATATAAGTTAATGTTGTGATACAAAACTACAACCACTAATAATAATATACCTCATGTTTTAATAATGCCAAGACAATACAAGATAAACATTAATGACTTACAATGAAAAACAAGATGGAGATAGACAAATTAGGAAAGAAATAGGTTTCTATAGAGTATTACTGTGTGTGTGTGTGTGTGTGTGTGTGTGTGTGTGTGTGTGTGTGTGTCACTAATTTCTATCTCTTTCTCTCTCTCCTGAGAACTATTTCATATTGCTGTACATCAACATGAAATATCACCACACAAGCCTCTCTCTCTTTCTCTGCACCTCACAACACAACACAACACTTTATCACACTAATCAGTAAACAATACCAAAAGCTCCCCTTCTGCAGGCCTGACTCCTCCCTTTCATTCAGACCCTTTCTTTCCCTCTCTCTCAGCTTGCCCGCCTTCGTATCTGCGTCTATATTTACTCTTGATTCAAGTATACAACTCTACACCATACTGACCTATAGGTACAGTGCAAATAGCTTTTCTTCCTCCCTGTTTTTCCTGTCTCTCTGCCTGTCTGCCTCTTTCTCCCTCTCTACTGACTCATGGCTCAAAGATACAAGTCTAATTAAGCTTTGAACCTCTCTGTCTCTACAATATCATAAAACCTCAACACTCCAAACCAAACCAACCCTGCCAACACCTACCTGTCTCTCTGCCTCAGTCAGTCAGTCAGTCAGTCAGTCAGTCAGTCAGTCAGTCAGTCAGTCATTCAACCAGCCAGCTAGCCATTCAACCAACCAGCCAATCAATCAGTCACTCAGCTAGTCAGTCAGTCAGTCAGTCAGTCAGTCAGTCAGTCAGTCAGCCAGTCAGTCAGCCATTCAACCAGCCAGCTAGCCATTCAACCAACTAGCCAATCAATCAGTCACTCAGCTAGTCAGTCAGTCAGTCAGTCAGTCAGTCAGTCAGTCAGTCAGTCAGTCAGTCAGTCAGCCATTCAACCAGCCAGCTAGCCATTCAACCAACCAGCCAATCAATCAGTCACTCAGCTAGTCAGTTAGTCAGTCAGTCAGTCAGTCAGTCAGTCAGTCAGTCAGTCAGTCAGTCAGTCAGTCAGTCAGCCATTCAACCAGCCAGCTAGCCATTCAACCAACCAGCCAATCAATCAGTCACTCAGTTAGTCAGTCAGTCAGTCAGTCAGTCAGTCAGTCAGTCAGTCAGTCAGTCAGTCAGTCAGTCAGTCAGTTAGCCATTCAACCAGCCAGCTAGCCATTCAACCAACCAGCCAATAAATCAGTCACTCAGCTAGTCAGTCAGTCAGTCAGTCAGTCAGTCAGTCAGTCAGTCAGTCAGTCAGCCATTCAACCAGCCAGCTAGGCATTCAACCAACCAGCCAATTAATCAGTCACTCAGCTAGTCAGTCAGTCAGTCAGTCAGTCAGTCAGTCAGTCAGTCAGTCAGTCAGTCAGCCAGTCAGTCAGCCATTCAACCAGCCAGCTAGCCATTCAACCAACTAGCCAATCAATCAGTCACTCAGTCAGTCAGTCAGTCAGTCAGTCAGTCAGTCAGTCAGTCAGTCAGTCAGCCATTCAACCAGCCAGCTAGCCATTCAACCAACCAGCCAATCAATCAGTCACTCAGCTAGTCAGTTAGTCAGTCAGTCAGTCAGTCAGTCAGTCAGTCAGTCAGTCAGTCAGTCAGTCAGCCATTCAACCAGCCAGCTAGCCATTCAACCAACCAGCCAATCAATCAGTCACTCAGTTAGTCAGTCAGTCAGTCAGTCAGTCAGTCAGTCAGTCAGTCAGTCAGTCAGTCAGTCAGTTAGCCATTCAACCAGCCAGCTAGCCATTCAACCAACCAGCCAATCAATCAGTCACTCAGCTAGTCAGTCAGTCAGTCAGTCAGTCAGTCAGTCAGTCAGTCAGTCAGTCAGTCAGTCAGTCAGCCATTCAACCAGCCAGCTAGGCATTCAACCAACCAGCCAATCAATCAGTCACTCAGCTAGTCAGTCAGTCAGTCAGTCAGTCAGTCAGTCAGTCAGTCAGTTAGTCAGTCAGTCAGCCAGTCAGTCAGCCATTCAACCAGCCAGCTAGCCATTCAACCAACTAGCCAATCAATCAGTCACTCAGCTAGTCAGTCAGTCATTCAGTCAGTCAGTCAGTCAGTCAGTCAGTCAGCCATTCAACCAGCCAGCTAGCCATTCAACCAACCAGCCAATCAATCAGTCACTCAGCTAGTCAGTTAGTCAGTCAGTCAGTCAGTAAGTCAGTCAGTCAGTCAGTCAGTCAGCCATTCAACCAGCCAGCTAGCCATTCAACCAACCAGCCAATCAATTAGTCACTCAGTTAGTCAGTCAGTCAGTCAGTCAGTCAGTCAGTCAGTCAGTCAGTCAGTCAGTTAGCCATTCAACCAGCCAGCTAGCCATTCGACAAACCAGCCAATCAATCAGTCACTCAGCTAGTCAGTCAGTCAGTTAGTCAGTCAGTCAGTCAGTCAGTCAGTCAGTCAGTCAGTCAGTCAGTCAGTCAGTCAGTCAGCCATTCAACCAGCCAGCTAGGCATTCAACCAACCAGCCAATCAATCAGTCACTCAGCTAGTCAGTCAGTCAGTCAGTCAGTCAGTCAGTCAGTCAGTCAGTCAGCCATTCAACCAACCAGCTAGCCACCCAACTAGCTAACCAGCCAGTCAATCAGTCACTCAGCCAGCCAGTCAGTCAGTCAGTCAGTTAGTAAGCCAGCCAGCAAGCCAGCCAGCCAGCCAGTCAGTCAGTCAGTCAGTCAGTCAGTCACTCAGCCAGCGAGTCAGCCGGCCAGCCAGTCAGTTAGTTCTGTGGGCCTGTGTATGGTTCTGGTGGGCGTCTGTTTGGTTTGTGTTAGGTTCAGCTAGCCCTCTGTTTGGTCTGTGTTTGGTCTCTGGGCCATAGATGCAGCAAGACCGGTTCAAAATTCCAAGCACTGACGCACTGCACAGACTACCACCTCATGCCTGCTTGGTGTGAAAGAGTCTGCTGGGACAAGTGACCTACACAGCAACTTGTATCAGTCCCCCAGATGTGTTCCTGGAAGCTCAGTGTTATGGATGCAGTGTGACATGCTGACTTAGGGAAGGCTGTCTGTCGTGGCTGCACCTTGCTGTGGCTAAGAAAAGGCTGTGTTTGTTTGAAGTGCTGTACTGGTCATGCTGGGAAGTGTACAGGCCACCATTAGTAGTAGAAATGTTGCACTAGAATGAAATTAGTTGGGAAATGTAATGCATAATTATTGGCAGGGAAAAGATGGTGACAGGGATGCTGGGACGTGCTTCACTGTACACCGTGGTGGCCGCCCCTTGGTGCTTGGCGGTACCTTATAGGGCATCAAGGGGAAGTTATTGTAGTCTCATCTTACAGCAAAACAAGTAAAAGAAAAAAAATAGTAATAATAATAATAATATAAAATTTTTTTTATCATTGTCTTGATGAGCACAAATCTTTCCCTGCCAATACATAAACAGCACATTTTTTTCACTAAATTTCACCATTGTAGTACACATTTATACTAGTAATGATGACCTGTAGACTTTCCAGGCATGACAACACTTGAAACACAACCATTTTGTTAGCTACAGCATAGAGCAGCCACCAGACAGCCTTCCCCCACGTCAGCATGTCACACACTGAATCTGTCAGTCTGCTTTCAAGAACACATGAGGGACTAACAGGAGTTGCCATGTACTTAATTTCCTGCAGATTCTTTCACACCAAGGAGTAGCAAGTTGGAAGTCTGTGATTGTAACTATCCTGCTCAATTTCAGCTTCTATTCTAATCTCTACTTAATCTCCATATAGTTCCATTTTGGCCATAAGTCACTGTTTACTTAATCAATCCCTCCTAAGACACTGCACTTTTTTCAGATTATAGAGCTGATAGGTCTCGGTAGGGGGTTGACAGGCCTTGGTGTGGCTTGAGAGGGCCTTGGTGGGGGCTGACAGGGTTTGGTAGGGCTTGGCAGGGGTGACAGCAAAGGCTTCTGTTTAAAATCTCACATCTCAAGCCACCTCATTACTTGAGAGGTGACAAAGGGCTTGGCAGAGCTTGACAGGGATTGGTAGAGGTGACAGAGGCAGGCAGGAGTAACAGGGGATGACAAGGAACACCTCAAAATTAATGTACACGCATGTACAGACCGACTGCCCCTCTAAAAATGCTTCAAACTTTCCTTGTTTTGTATAAGCTTGAGCACCTGGTACACTCACGGGCACACAGCACCCCCGGGCCGTCCCCCAACACCTCAGGGCCCGGGAAAGGGGGGGGTCCCAGGCCGGGATGGAAATAAATAAATAAAAATAAAAGCTGGAACCGGCCTTACCTTTCTTGAGGGCGTCTTCTTTATGTCTGTACATATTTCCATGGTGGCACACGCTACTAGCCGCCCCCTGGACACGCCCGTCGCCACCTCACGCATGTACAGACCGACTGCCCCTCTCTGAAAAGCAACAAATTCAGCCCTATATCAAGTCTGACTCGTGCCTGTTTACATTTCTCTGGGTCTCTGTCAGGGCTCAGGCGTGTAGAATGAAAGAATGATAGAAAACGAAAGATTTTCAGGGGAAACTAGTTATAAGTCTATTATAAAATACCGTGATACAACCACTAATAATGTCTTAATAATGCACTTTTTCCTAACAGTATACTGAGGTCGACAAACTGAAAGGCTTTGGAGTAGTCAACAAAGACTGATTTCACTAATGAATTGCTTGGTATGTCAGTCACTTTGAATCGTCTTTTTGCCTTGTGACTAATTTTTAATGTCTCGGTTAGGTTAGGTTAGGTTAGGTTAGGTTAGGTAAGGTTAGGTTAGGTTAGGTTAGGTTAGGTTAGGTTAGGTCAGGTCAGGTTAGGTTAGGTTAGGTTAGGTTAGGTCAGGTTAGGTTAGGTTAGGTTAGGTTAGGTCAGGTCAGGTCAGGTTAGGTTAGGTTAGGTTAGGTTAGGTAAGGTTAGGTTAGGTTAGGTTAGGTTAAAAAAAAAAAGAGATTTTTTTTCAGGTGAGGGCCAGTTAGGTTGTTTTTGTGGTACAGATTTAAGGTACAGTGACACATGGTACAGTGGCTTATGGTGAAGGTAGACAAGGCCTTCCTGCACCATTAGCACCATAGAGTACAGTGCTGTGGTACTGTAGCACTGAAATATTAAGCAAACACAAAAAAAAAAAGATATTTTTTTTCAGGTGAGGGCCAGTTAGGTTGTTTTTGTGGTACAGTTTTAAGGTACAGTGACGCATGGTACAGTCGCTTATGGTGAAGGTAGACAAGGCCTTCCTGCACCATTAGCATCATAGGGTACAGTGATGTGGTATTGTAGCACTGAAATATTAAGAACACGAAAAAAAAAACGATATATTTTTTTTTAAGTGAGGGCCAGTTAGGTTAAGTTTTTGGGGTACAGTTTAAATGTACAGTGACGCATGGTATAGTGGCTTATGGTGCAGGTAGACAAGGCCTTCCTGCACCATTAGCACCACAGAGAGAGAGAGAGAGAGAGAGAGAGAGAGAGAGAGAGAGAGAGAGAGAGAGAGAGAGAGAGAGAGAGAGAGAGAGAGAGAGAGAGAGACTTAACCAAACCTAACTAACTGAATTAATATAAACCTAACCTGATGGAAAGAAATAAAGAAAAAATAAAAGCTGCAACCGGCCTTACCTTTCTTGAGAAGCGTCTTTTTTATGTTTTTACATATTTCCCTGGTGGCAGACGCTACTAGCCGCCCCCTGGCGACACCCCTCGCCACCTCACACATGTACAGACCGACTGCCGCTTTAAAAAGCAACAAATTCACTCCTATATCAAGTCTGACTGGTGCGTTTGTTTACATTTCTCTGGGTCTCGGTCTGGACTCAGGCCTGCAGGATGGGAGAATGTTAGAAAACGAGAGATTTTCAGGCAAAACTAATATAAGTTAATGTTGTGATACAAAACTACAACCACTAATAATAATATACCTCATGTTTTAATAATGCCAAGACAATACAAGATAAACATTAATGACTTACAATGAAAAACAAGATGGAGATAGACAAATTAGGAAAGAAATAGGTTTCTATAGAGTATTACTGTGTGTGTGTGTGTGTGTGTGTGTGTGTGTGTGTGTGTGTGTGTGTGTGTGTGTGTGTGTGTGTGTCACTAATTTCTATCTCTTTCTCTCTCTCCTGAGAACTATTTCATATTGCTGTACATCAACATGAAATATCACCACACAAGCCTCTCTCTCTTTCTCTGCACCTCACAACACAACACAACACTTTATCACACTAATCAGTAAACAATACCAAAAGCTCCCCTTCTGCAGGCCTGACTCCTCCCTTTCATTCAGACCCTTTCTTTCCCTCTCTCTCAGCTTGCCCGCCTTCGTATCTGCGTCTATATTTACTCTTGATTCAAGTATACAACTCTACACCATACTGACCTATAGGTACAGTGCAAATAGCTTTTCTTCCTCCCTGTTTTTCCTGTCTCTCTGCCTGTCTGCCTCTTTCTCCCTCTCTACTGACTCATGGCTCAAAGATACAAGTCTAATTAAGCTTTGAACCTCTCTGTCTCTACAATATCATAAAACCTCAACACTCCAAACCAAACCAACCCTGCCAACACCTACCTGTCTCTCTGCCTCAGTCAGTCAGTCAGTCAGTCAGTCAGTCAGTCAGTCAGTCAGTCAGCCATTCAACCAGCCAGCTAGCCATTCAACCAACCAGCCAATCAATCAGTCACTCAGCTAGTCAGTCAGTCAGTCAGTCAGTCAGTCAGTCAGTCAGTCAGTCAGTCAGTCAGCCAGTCAGTCAGCCATTCAACCAGCCAGCTAGCCATTCAACCAACTAGCCAATCAATCAGTCACTCAGCTAGTCAGTCAGTCAGTCAGTCAGTCAGTCAGTCAGTCAGTCAGTCAGTCAGTCAGCCATTCAACCAGCCAGCTAGCCATTCAACCAACCAGCCAATCAATCAGTCACTCAGCTAGTCAGTTAGTCAGTCAGTCAGTCAGTCAGTCAGTCAGTCAGTCAGTCAGTCAGTCAGTAAGTCAGCCATTCAACCAGCCAGCTAGCCATTCAACCAACCAGCCAATCAATCAGTCACTCAGTTAGTCAGTCAGTCAGTCAGTCAGTCAGTCAGTCAGTCAGTCAGTCAGTCAGTCAGTTAGCCATTCAACCAGCCAGCTAGCCATTCAACCAACCAGCCAATAAATCAGTCACTCAGCTAGTCAGTCAGTCAGTCAGTCAGTCAGTCAGTCAGTCAGTCAGTCAGTCAGTCAGCCATTCAACCAGCCAGCTAGGCATTCAACCAACCAGCCAATCAATCAGTCACTCAGCTAGTCAGTCAGTCAGTCAGTCAGTCAGTCAGTCAGTCAGTCAGTCAGTCAGTCAGCCATTCAACCAGCCAGCTAGCCATTCAACCAACTAGCCAATCAATCAGTCACTCAGTCAGTCAGTCAGTCAGTCAGTCAGTCAGTCAGTCAGTCAGTCAGTCAGTCAGCCATTCAACCAGCCAGCTAGCCATTCAACCAACCAGCCAATCAATCAGTCACTCAGCTAGTCAGTTAGTCAGTCAGTCAGTCAGTCAGTCAGTCAGTCAGTCAGTCAGTCAGTCAGTCAGTCAGTCAGTCAGCCATTCAACCAGCCAGCTAGGCATTCAACCAACCAGCCAATCAATCAGTCACTCAGCTAGTCAGTCAGTCAGTCAGTCAGTCAGTCAGTCAGTCAGTTAGTCAGTCAGTCAGCCAGTCAGTCAGCCATTCAACCAGCCAGCTAGCCATTCAACCAACTAGCCAATCAATCAGTCACTCAGCTAGTCAGTCAGTCAGTCAGTCAGACAGTCAGTCAGTCAGTCAGTTAGTCAGCCATTCAACCAACCAGCCAATCAATCAGTCACTCAGCTAGTCAGTTAGTCAGTCAGTCAGTCAGTCAGTAAGTCAGTCAGTCAGTCAGTCAGTCAGCCATTCAACCAGCCAGCTAGCCATTCAACCAACCAGCCAATCAATCAGTCACTCAGTTTGTCAGTCAGTCAGTCAGTCAGTCAGTCAGTCAGTTAGCCATTCAACCAGCCAGCTAGCCATTCGACAAACCAGCCAATCAATCAGTCACTCAGCTAGTCAGTCAGTCAGTCAGTCAGTCAGTCAGTCAGTCAGTCAGTCAGTCAGTCAGCCATTCAACCAGCCAGCTAGGCATTCAACCAACCAGCCAATCAATCAGTCACTCAGCTAGTCAGTCAGTCAGTCAGTCAGTCAGTCAGTCAGTCAGCCATTCAACCAACCAGCTAGCCACCCAACTAGCTAACCAGCCAGTCAATCAGTCACTCAGCCAGCCAGCCAGTCAGTCAGTCAGTCAGTTAGTAAGCCAGCCAGCAAGCCAGCCAGCCAGCCAGTCAGTCAGTCAGTCAGTCAGTCACTCAGCCAGCGGGTCAGCCGGCCAGCCAGTCAGTTAGTTCTGTGGGCCTGTGTATGGTTCTGGTGGGCGTCTGTTTGGTTTGTGTTAGGTTCAGCTAGCCCTCTGTTTGGTCTGTGTTTGGTCTCTGGGCCATAGATGCAGCAAGACCGGTTCAAAATTCCAAGCACTGACGCACTGCACAGACTACCACCTCATGCCTGCTTGGTGTGAAAGAGTCTGCTGGGACAAATGACCTACACAGCAACTTGTATCAGTCCCCCAGATGTGTTCCTGGAAGCTCAGTGTTATGGATGCAGTGTGACATGCTGACTTAGGGAAGGCTGTCTGTCGTGGCTGCACCTTGCTGTGGCTAAGAAAAGGCTGTGTTTGTTTGAAGTGCTGTACTGGTCATGCTGGGAAGTGTACAGGTCACCATTAGTAGTAGAAATGTTGCACTAGAATGAAATTAGTTGGGAAATGTAATGCATAATTATTGGCAGGGAAAAGATGGTGACAGGGATGCTGGGACGTGCTTCACTGTGCACCGTGGTGGCCGCCCCTTGGTGCTTGGCGGTACCTTATAGGGCATCAAGGGGCAGTTATTGTAGTCTCATCTTACAGCAAAACAAGTAAAAGAAAAAAAATAGTAATAATAATAATAATATAAAAATTTTTTTATCATTGTCTTGATGAGCACAAATCTTTCCCTGCCAATACATAAACAGCACATTTTTTCACTAAATTTCACCATTGTAGTACACATTTATACTAGTAATGATGACCTGTAGACTTTCCAGGCATGACAACACTTGAAACACAACCATTTTGTTAGCTACAGCATAGAGCAGCCACCAGACAGCCTTCCCCCACGTCAGCATGTCACACACTGAATCTGTCAGTCTGCTTTCAAGAACACATGAGGGACTAACAGGAGTTGCCATGTACTTAATTTCCTGCAGATTCTTTCACACCAAGGAGTAGCAAGTTGGAAGTCTGTGATTGTAACTATCCTGCTCAATTTCAGCTTCTATTCTAATCTCTACTTAATCTCCATATAGTTCCATTTTGGCCATAAGTCACTGTTTACTTAATCAATCCCTCCTAAGACACTGCACTTTTTTCAGATTATAGAGCTGATAGGTCTCGGTAGGGGGTTGACAGGCCTTGTTGGGGCTTGAGAGGGCCTTGGTGGGGGCTGACAGGGTTTGGTAGGGCTTGGCAGGGGTGACAGCAAAGGCATCTGTTTAAAATCTCACATCTCAAGCCACCTCATTACTTGAGAGGTGACAAAGGGCTTGGCAGAGCTTGACAGGGATTGGTAGAGGTGACAGAGGCAGGCAGGAGTGACAGGGGATGACAAGGAACACCTCAAAATTAATGTACACGCATGTACAGACCGACTGCCCCTCTAAAAATGCTTCAAACTTTCCTTGTTTTGTATAAGCTTGAGCACCTGGTACACTCACGGGCACACAGCACCCCCGGGCCGTCCCCCAACACCTCAGGACTCGGGAAAGGGGGGGTCCCAGGCCGGGATGGAAATAAATAAATAAAAATAAAAGCTGGAACCGGCCTTACCTTTCTTGAGGGCGTCTTCTTTATGTCTGTACATATTTCCACGGTGGCACACGCTACTAGCCGCCCCCTGGACACGCCTCTCGCCACCTCACGCATGTACAGACCGACTGCCCCTCTCTGAAAAGCAACAAATTCAGCCCTATATCAAGTCTGACTCGTGCCTGTTTACATTTCTCTGGGTCTCTGTCAGGGCTCAGGCGTGTAGAATGAAAGAATGATAGAAAACGAAAGATTTTCAGGGGAAACTAGTTATAAGTCTATCATAAAATACCGTGATA
>NW_026973809.1:115000-134481 GCF_035594125.1 Scylla paramamosain | reverse complement strand
TGTTTTCATTTCCCTACCATTCCTTGCCCTTTTCTTTCTTTAATCACCTTTTATAGGCCTTTGCAGCACATAGAGGATGACTCTTAATAAAAACAGAGTAAAACAATTAATTAACAAGATTGCCTATAACAAGATAAAGAAATTAAGTTAAACCCAAGTAATACTTACTCCCAATAATAGACAAATTCTTGGTTTGGGCTAGTAGTGTCGGAAATAGATTGATAGAGATATGCAGGGATGAAAGGAGAGACAATTGACACATGGTCCTCACACTAAGCTGGTAATTATTATATGCTGTTGACACATTGATTGGTCGCTGACTGGTAACAGAACAAGTTCTGAGCTCTTTCTGTAGGGGAATGCTGGCTGGGTGACCAGCAGATGACTGTAGGTGAATAGGTGAATGACACACGCACACACACACACACACATCAAAGGCATATTTTTTGGGCCAGGTACTTACCTTGACTATGAAACTGTCATCAGTAAAACAAATCACATTGTTTCCACCTATTGAAACTAAGCACAGGTTTATATCTTCATAGGAGTTCAGAATCAGTCTTGGTGAAATTTAAGGATGGCTTTGTTATTGGATGTTATTGGATGTTAAGGATGGCTTTGTTATATATATATATATATATATATATATATATATATATATATATATATATATATATATATATATATATATATATATATATATATATATATATATATATATATATATGTAAGGCAGATGAGTGTAGATGAACAGCTCAGTGTGACATGTCATTAACATTCTTGTAGTTATGCATGTTTGATACTGATCAAATAATTTTTTTGAATTGTTTCCCCAAAAATATGCTGCCTCTTACAAGATACAGCATCTTGAAAGGCGTGGATAGAAGAGTTAGGTAGCCTGATGGTAAGAGAGAACAAGGTTTGTGAAAGGGAATATTAATTAAATTAGATAAAAATTTTGAAATTTTGCTGAATGCAAAGAGATGATAAGTGGAGGTGGCTGTGGCAAGGTGCTTCAGCAAGTAAACATGAGGAAAGAAGAGGAAGTGATGAAAACTATTCTTAGTTTTCAAGAACTGGAAAACAGTGAAAATGGATGGAACTAGTGTTGAGGCATTAGACTATGAAAGAAAAATTATTATTGAATGGATGTTCAAGATGTGGAATATCAAATTACCATGAAAGATATTATTATCATTATTACTATTATTACCATTATTATCATTATTATTATTATTATTATTATTATTATTATTATTATTATTATTATTATTATTATTACTGGTAGAAATAGTAGTAGTAGTAGTGGTAGTAGTAATACTAGCAACAGTAGTAGTGTTATCTTTGTTGTAGTTACTATCATTATTAACATTCTCTCTCTCTCTCTCTCTCTCTCTCTCTGGACCCAACATCAGTTTCTCCTTTTCCTCTTTGTGCTTACCACGTCTACCTCTCTCCCCCACAGCCTCCTCAGACAGCGGAGATCTTGCGTGAAAGTTGCTTAAGTGTTGGGGTTGTAAGAGTGAAGTGGTGGTGGTGCTGGTGGTGGTAGTGATAATGAGAGTAGTTACGGTGAGGGGATAGCAGTAGTGACAGTGGTTGCAGTGATGACGTAAAAGTATTCACATCAGCCATCTATGTTCATTAACAAGAAAGGAGATAGAAAGATGGAGAGATACTCGTTGTTTTCAAATAGACCACTAGTACATCAGTGGAATGTGCTGGGAGATACAAGTAATGGTGTGCACAGCCCATTCATATAAATCTAAAGAAAAACTAATAATTTGATGATAAAAGATGGGCTACTACGAACACATTGGCGTCACAATGCAAATAGATAAATACATTCACTGTACATAGTACTGCTATGTTCAATGTAAAAGTAACAGCAGCAACTGGCGTGGTAGTAGTAGTCGCGGAAATGCATGGCTGTCATGGAATAGGTTGGGATAATTATCAGTCATATGTTGATGTAAAAGTCAATGATTTACCCAGATTTCATCTGATGAAATATTGCAAAGTCATTGCTAAAGGTAAAGCAACACATGCAAGGAGTAACGATGTGTTGCACCACGTACTCCAAGGAAACCATCGAAAATAATTTACAGAATCTTGCATCATTTTATCAGGTTTACTTGAACTAAATACTGAAAAGTCACACGTAATAATACACCTTTAATGCCAATAAGAGAGAGAGAGAGAGAGAGAGAGAGAGAGAGAGAGAGAGAGAGAGAGAGAGAGAGAGATTCTCTTTCACTACTATTCCCACAACCTCCACCGTCACCTCTTCCTCCTCCTGATTTCCACATTCATGACAGCAACTGTTCTCGTGATTTTATTTAGTCACATTTAGTGTTAAGAATTGCGGGGAGGAGTCTAGAGGGAGCACCTGGAGTTCTAAAGGAGCTAAAGAAACCTGATGGTCTACCTGGTCGCTGGCGGCAGTCAGTCGTGTGCCAGCCGTGACTGGAAGTGGAGTGCATGTTTACTGGTGCGTTCTTCTCTCTCTCTCTCTCTCTCTCTCTCTCTCTCTCTCTCTCTCTCTCTCTGTCTTGTGTATATAATAGTGCATTTCCATAATTTTACGTATATTTGATTTTGTTTATGATGCAAATTAACTTTGGTATTCTAAGCTCTTGCCACTTCTCAGCTTGTGGCAGTTTTCTTCATTCTGTGTCTGTGTGTCATTGCATGCTGACGCTTCGCATGGTGACTTTCCAGTAGTCAATGTCATTGAAGTTGTTGTTTCCGCTTCCTCCTGAGTGCAGCTGTGTTTCTGTGTTTTCAAGTCGGGCACTGTTTGGCGAGCCTTCCACCTCCCCCGTCTTCGTTGTTGGCGCTTCCACTCAGGTAACCTGTAGTGTCACTTTGATCTTTGCTTTTGTTCTCAGTTGTATTTGCAAATTCGTCTGAGTTCTTTTGAAGTAACTTGTTAATTTACAGCACTGGGTTTTCGAGATGAGTTTAAAGATTAGTGTCAGGTACATTTAAAAAGGAAAATAAGTGTAAGAATTATAACTTTACCACACATAATGTTAACCACCAGAAATAAACACTAAACCTAGTAACTTAAAAAAAAAAAGTGGCTCAAACGCAAAGGATTATTGGATATGAAAGAGAGAGAAAAAAATTAGTGTATGCCCTAGAAAAAAAAAGTTATATGAAGACGAATAATATTGTGCGTTTGTTTCAGGATAGGAAGAAGTTTAAGCATGCGGAATTAGTCATGTAGAAAGTAACTTGAGTTAGTGCAGCGTGCTCCTATAGCTGAGATCCCAAAGTTAATGCTTGCGTTGATAATATGCCTGCTCTTGGTGAACGTGAATCTGATCTGGTCATGGTATCATTATGACAGCGGTACTCAATGTCATCCTTGTGTGAACGTCTAGTCCAGACTTTTCTAACATACAAATCACCACAACACATTGCAAAAATGTATTATCTTCTGCTTAACGAATCGAAAACTGCTCTTAGTATGACACCTTGATGACTCTCTCTCTCTCTCTCTCTCTCTCTCTCTCCATGAGGTATCGTTGACTTGATCAAGATGAAATTTTCGCTATTCCTTGAATATCTGGGGCAGTAGTACAATAACCTCAGGTTGTCTCCTGTCTTTTCAAGACGTGTGGATAGATTCACCAGAACGTCTTTCTTATTTACTGAACTTGTACAAACATAGAATTCCCCTGACAAAATGTACTTAATTATACTTCGGTGACACTATATATATATATATATATATATATATATATATATATATATATATATATATATATATATATATATATATATATATATATATATATATATATATATATATATATATATATATATATATATATATATATATATATATATATATATATATATATATATATATATATATATATATATATATATATATATATATATAGTCACCGAACTGTAATTAACTACATTTTGTCACGGAAATATATATATATATATATATATATATATATATATATATATATATATATATATATATATATAAAACAATGAACTATCCACATGTTCTTAGAATCCAAGCCTGGTAATATCTTTCGACGTGTGAAAAAAAAAAAATAAATAAATAAAATAGCATTAAAAGTTTTAGCTGAGATGCATTTTGAAGAAAAGGTGTATATTTTGTTTGGTACCAGTTATGCATATAAGATATTGAATAAATAAATAATTATTACTGATCATAATTCGAATTAATAGAGGTAGACCCCCACCTGCGGGCTGGTGCTCGCTTTGTGTATTATATGTATATTCATGTATATTTTGTGCTATATGTATATATTTAAAAATGTACTATAATGCTCAATAAAGCTTTAATAATAATAAGTCCAGAGCTTTAATAATAATAAGTGATGCGAGCAGCAGCATCCATGTCACAACCAGCGTCACGCACTTCATGAGTCATCCTATGACGTGCGACACTACCATCCGCGGGCTACTTTTGCCTGGTGAGGCCGACGTTCAGTTTACTGTCCGCCTTACTATCAACCTTCTCCCTTCATTATCACTGATTATTATTGCTAATATATCTCAACCAATGCAGTAGTACAATAACTCTAATTTCCAGTTCAGTTTTGCTAGTTCAATCACACTGTAGAAGCTTATGCTTTAGTGAATGTGTTCATAGAATTGTGACAAAATGAGATAGGGTTGAGAGCTTGATATATATATATATATATATATATATATATATATATATATATATATATATATATATATATATATATATATATATATATATATATATATATATATATATATATATATATATATATATATATATATATATATATATATATATATATATATATATATATATATATATATATATATATATATATATATATATATATATATATATATATATATATATATATATATATATATATATATATATATATATATATATATATATATATATATATATATATATATATATATATATATATATATATATATATATATATATATATATATATATATATATATATATATATATATATATATATATATATATATATATATATATATATATATATATATATATATATATATATATATATATAGACTTCCAAGTTTAGATTACAGTATGAGATCCAGAACAATCATAAGTAGAGTGCAGTAATACCAAGGCAGCTTGCCACCTTGACGGGAACAAGGGAAGACTCGTGTAGCGAACCTTTTCCCTCCTTAGCGTCGTCCGCCTGCTGCTGTTTCCTACCAGCTGCTCTCATCCTCTTGCTTTCTCGCCATGACCCCATTGACCCTCCCTCGGGCCTCCTCCCCATCAGGAACTAACATTTGAAGAGAGATTACGAGTATTTATCCCCTCCTAACCTATCATTTTTAGTCAGCAGTCAGTCAGTCAGTCAGTCAAATAGCCATTCAGTGAATGCGTGAGTTTGTGGATATTAATTCATTCCCTTAGCAAGTATTTTTCATTCATTCATTCAGTCAGACAGACAATAAACCATCACTCACTCGCTCACTCAAACACCCAGTCACTCAATTTTCCTGCTCATCTGTGTTCTCTTCTGTTTTTCACCACATTTCATCTCTTCCCTCCTCCCTCATACCCTCTTACCCTCTCACCACCCCCTCATGCCCTCAGGTACTGTGCGAGAGGGTGGAGGGAGCCTGAATACAGAAGAGGTACTCACTGGTCTCAGGATAAACTCCCCCACAGGCATCCCAGAGTGTGGAGCTGATGCCCTTCGCTGTCCACCCTATGCTCCACCAGCTTCAGGAGTCAGTGTGGCATAGATAGATGTGGATGACTGTGGTGTCTTGTCTTGTGTGGAGTTACAAGGTTGGTGTATGGATGGGTAAGTGAAGTAGAGATAAGATTTTAATTAGTGGTTTTGTAAGGTTGGGTAGGAGTGCTGTTCGTCTCCATCAAGGGCTAAGGTGTTGCGTGCTGAGTGAGTGTTTAAATATATTTGTAGGAGATAATATTTTAGTGGTTCTTTTCCCCAACAAGGGTTAACACATTGAAAGATTGTTGTGGGTGAGAGTAACAGTGAAAGTTGTGTGCCTTGTCTTGGTACATGTAAGAGATAAGCTTATAATAAGTGTATTTGTAAGGTTAAGACAGTAGTGTTTCTCTTCCCCAACAAAGGTTAAGGTGTTGAAAGAGTGTTGTGAGTGTGAGGTGAGTGTGAAAGCTGTGTGCCTTGCCTTGCTATGCGTTTGTATATTTCTCATAGCACTTCCCCTGCCAGACCACTTGTGTGTGTGTGTGTGTGTGTGTGTGTGTGTGTGTGTGTGTGTGTGTTATATATAAAATGTAAATAAATAACTACATTTCTCGACTGATGGGAGAAACACACTTTTAAAAGGCTCTATTCAAAGTAGCACAGGTTTTTAAGGATGTTTTTATGGTTTTAGTGACAAATTAACAACATTCCTACATTACTGTCAGGAGAAACACTCACAAAAACCTCTGCTAATCATCTTTGTGGCCTTTGAAATCAATCGTGTGAGAGAGAGAGAGAGAGAGAGAGAGAGAGAGAGAGAGAGAGAGAGAGAGAGAGAGAGAGAGCTAAACCAATTCAACTTGATATGAGAGAAAATCTAATTATCTTCCATTCCCACAGAACCGTCACCCCAAACAATGAGTGGTGGAGGGTGCGTTCTGCGTTGACAGCCAGCATGAGCGGTGACAGGAGGTGTGTGAGGCATGACAGCTTTAGTGACAAGTTCATGCAGGCAGTGGTGCAATATTATTCCCTCAGCACTCTCATTCACTTTGAGGGCTTGGAAACCACAGTGCCTTCAGATTTGTGGAGAAGTGTGTGTGTGTGTGTGTGTGTGTGTGTTTTTGATAGTTATATTAGTTGTTTAAATATTTATATTCATTTGTGGCATTCTTCATGTGTTTTTGGGGTGTTTTGAGTGTGTTTGGGGTGTGTTTTGGGGTGTTTGGGTCAGTTTTGGGTGTGTTTTGGGGTGTTTTGGGGTGATTTGGGTGTGTTTTGGGGTGTTTGGGTCAGTTTTGGGGTGTTTTGGGTGTGTTTTGGGGTGTTTTGGGTGTGTTTTGGGGTGTTTTGGTCAGTTTTGGGTGTGTTTCTGGGGTGTTTTGGGGTGTTTTGGTCAGTTTTGGGTGTGTTTTGGGGTGTTTTGGGTGTCTTTTGGGGTGTTTTTGTCAGTTTTGGGTGTGTTTTGGGGTGTTTTTCTCAGTATTGGATGAGTATGGGTGTGTTTTGGGGTGTTTTTAAGTGTTTTTTGGGCTATTTTAAAAGAGTTTGGGTGTGTTTTGGGTGGCTAGGGGTGTGCTGTGGGTGGATAAGGCTGTTTCTGGGTGTTTAAGTGGGTGTAGATGCGTTTTGGGGTGTTTTGGATGTGTTTTGGGGTGTAGAGAGATAGACGTGATGTGTGCAGGGTGTCTCAGTCCCTGGATGGGTGTAGGAGTGCGTGGTGGTGCTGTCTGGGTCTCGTGGTGTGGGAGTGCATGTAAAGGAACAGATAATTTAGGGCAGTTTTTCATATTTAATTATTTTGTTTATTAATTTATTTATTATTATCATTATTTTTATTGTTTTTAAAGGGGGGTTAATTTTTACGTTCATCTTTTGTGTTCGGGAGTTCCTGGTTAGTGTTATTGACAAAAAAAAAAAATGGAGATCGTTTTATTTTTTAGTGTGGAAATTGTTGCAGTTTGTCAGGTGTTGATTGGTGTTGAGAGTCGCAGGTCCCGTCTCGCCCTCTGTCATAAAATAAACAATAAAGGGTTGGTTTTTCGCTGATAGTTTATTTCCTTTAACGTAAACATGTAATGATATAGTTTTGTCTGTGTCTCCTGATGGTATGGCACTCTTGGCTAATATTTAACTAATTATATTCATGTCATTATCTGAATAACTAATAACAATTCACTATCCTGCATGTACTGTCAAGTCTATCGAAACATCAGGACGTCAATTGAGAGTCATGGATTTCAAGAGATTTCGAATTATTGCTGCTTCCTTCTCAATTTTAATAGGTTCAGAAAATTTACCGAAATTGTGCTTCCTGGCTGTTGAATTAAGGTTGAGAGAGAGAGAGAGAGAGAGAGAGAGAGAGAGAGAGAGAGAGAGAGAGAGAGAGAGAGAGAGAGAGAGAGAGAGGGAGAGAGAGAGAGAGAGAGAGAGAGAGTCTTGATAAGTAATATTGGGCACAGGCTTCACCACTGGGTCGACTGTGAGGGCCGCGTTCTTCTGCTAGGGAAGTATTGGCTGGTTGGTGGCCGCGGCTGTTCACACACTCACTCTTGCTGTGGCTGGCATGCTGTTCTGTCCTCTCTTGTTCCAGGAATTACTGTCTGAGGTGTGTGTGTGTGTGTGTGTATGTGTAGGTGTATCTGGAGGGCTGGGATAGTGAGAAGGGTAACAATTAAAAAGGACTAGTGTACACTTAAATCATTACAAACACTATGTAATGCTGGTATACACACACAAACACTGGTATACACTTAGAGACATATAAAAACACTTGCTAAGGTTTGTATACTCTTAGAAACACACACAAACTCTTACTAAGTCTAGTATACACACAAACTTGTATACAAACACTAGTATATATTTAGAGACATCCAAATCTTTGCTAAGTCTGATATAAACACATAAACTCATAAGAGATGCTGGTATATGCTCGGAAATCTATACACACATTAGGTAAGACTAGTATACACAAATCTATACATATATTAGGAATTTATGTTGATTGAGATGACTAGTACTCTCTCTCTCTCTCTCTCTCTCTCTCTCTCTCTCTCTCTCTCTCTCTCTCTCTCTCTCTCTCTCTCTCTCCCTCTCTCTCTCTCTCTCTCTCTCTCTCTCTCTCTCTCTCTCTCTCTCTCTCTCTCTTTCTATTTCTCTTTCTCTCATATCCTTTGTCTATCTCAAATTTTCTCTTTTAATCTCTCCCTCTCTGTCTGTCTGTCTGTCTGTCTGTCTGTCTGTCCCACACCTCAATACACCCTTCCTGTCTTCATACACCTTAGTACACCCTTCTTGTCTGCCCCTGGACCTTAATACACCCTGTATCACCCTTGCATCTCATTAAACTATCCCTGTTTCTCCTTCACCTCAATAAAGCCTGTCTAATTTCCCTGTCCGGCTGTTTGTCTCATCTTATTACACCCTGTCTTTCCCTGCTTCTTGTTGCACCCTTCCTTTCCCCTACACCTCAATACTCCCTTCCCACCCTGTGTCATGTGTATATATTTAAGTATTTATATTCATTTGTGGCATTCTTCATGTGTTTGGGTCATTTTTGGGTGTGTTTGGGTTTGTTTTGGGGTGTTTTGGGATGTTTTGGTCAGTTTTGGGTGTGTTTTGGTCAGTTTTGGGTGTGTTTTGGGTATGTTTGGGTGTGTTTTGGTGTGTTTTGGGGTGTTTTGGTCAGTTTTGAGTGTGTTTGGGTGTGTGTTTTTGGGGTGTTTTTGTCAGTTTTGGATGAGTTTGGGTGTGTTTTGGGGTATTTTAAGTGTTTTTTTTTGGGTATTTTTAAGGAGTTTGGGTGTGTTTTGGGTGGCTAGGGGTGTGCTGTGGGTGGATAAGGCTGTTTCTGGGTGTTTAAGGTGGGTGTGCATGCGTTTTGGGGTGTTTTGGATGTGTTTTGGGGTGTAGAGAGGTAGACGTGATGTGTGCAGGGTGTCTCAGTCCCTGGATGGGTGTAGCAGTACGTGGTGGTGCTGTCTGGGTCTCGTGGTGTGGATTGCATGGAAAGGGAAAGATAATTTAAGACAGTTTATCATATTTAATTATTTTGTTTATTAATTTATTTACTATTATCATTATTTTTATTGTTTTTAATTAAAGGGGGAGTAATTTTTACGTTCATCTTTTGTGTACGGGAGTGGTTAGTGGTGCTATTGACAAAAAAAGGGAGATCGTTTTATTTTTTAGTGTGGAAATTGTCGCAGTTTGTCAGGTGTTGATTGGTGTTGAGAGTCGCAGGTCCCGTCTCGCCCTCTGTCATAAAATAAACAATAAAGGGTTGATTTTCGCTGATAGTTTATTTCCTTTAACGTAAATATGTAATATAGTTTTGTATGTGTCTCCTGATGGTATGGCACTTCTGGCTAATATTTAACTAATTATATATATTCATGTCATTATCTGAATAACTAATAACAATTCACTATCCTGCATGTACTGTCAAGTCTATCGAAACATCAGTACGTCAATTGAGAGTCATGGATTTCAAGAGATTCCGATTTATTGCTGCTTCCTTCTCAATTTTAATAGGTTCAGAAAATTTACCGAAATTGTGCTTCCTGGCAGTTGGATTAAGAGAGAGAGAGAGAGAGAGAGAGAGAGAGAGAGAGAGAGAGAGAGAGAGAGAGAGAGAGAGAGAGAGAGATTAAATTATAATACATAAATTATAAGAAAAAATGAAGATAATGGAGACGAATAAATAAATACATAAATACATAATAATATATAATACAGAACAAATTATGAACGAAAAGAAAAAAGAATGATAAATGAAATGCGGTGATAGTATACATAGCGTGGTGCAGAGCGTACGTTAATGTGGTGCAGAGCGTACGATAATGTGGTGCAGAGCGTACGGTAATGTGGTGCAGAGCGTACGGTAATGTGGTGCAGAGCGTACGATAATGTGGTGCAGAGCGTACTTTAATGTGGTGCAGAGCGTACGTTAATCTGTGGTAGACCCAAGCTGTATAGATTAATTTAAAGAGTCTACCTGAATTCTTCCATGACAATTAAACATTTGGTAATAACACACGCTTTTTCAATGACTTCACACAAGGTCATACAATAGATGAAGAATTGTCAATGTAAACACCGCAGGGCTCATTTCAAATTTGGCGGTTGTGTGTTTAAACAATTGTCCCAGTCTCCACTAACTTGACTGGCGTTGAAGCAAGGTGTAGAAGGTTTAGGAGGATAAAAAGAGTGAGGAATGTACGCCTCCATGCCAGACACTATCACCTCTGTTATGCGCTCAGCACACAAAGACGGCTCTCTGACACGGAAGCAGTAGTCATTCCAAGGAAAACCACCAAAATACCTCCTCAAAACACACCAAAACACCTTCAAAACACACCAAAACACACCAAAACACCTTCAAAACACACCAAAACACCCTCAAAACACCTTCAAAACACACCAAAACACACCAAAACACCTTCAAAACACCCTCAAAACACCTTCAAAACACACCAAAACACACCAAAACACCCTCAAAACACCTTCAAAACACACCAAAACACACCAAAACACCTTCAAAACACACCAAAACACCCTCAAAACACCTTCAAAACACACCAAAACACACCAAAACACCTTCAAAACATACCAAAACACACCAAAACACCTTCAAAACACATCAAAACACACCAAAACACCTTCAAAACACACCAAAAACACACGCCAGAGGCACCTTCGCTTAGGGGGATCCTGAGGAGGGATTGGAGTGATAGGACAAGATAAAGATATGAGATTGTGATCGGAGGAGCCCAACGGAGAAGAAAGGGTGACAGCATAAGCAGAAGGATTAGAGGTCAGGAAAAGGTCAAGAATGTTGGGCGTATCTCCAAGAAGGTCAGGAATACGAGTAGGGTGTTGCACCAATTGCTCTAGGTGATGGAGGATAGCAAAGTTGTAGGCTAGTTCACCAGGATGGTCAGTGAAGGGAGAGGAAAGCCAAAGCTGGTGGTGAACAGTGAAGTCTCCAAGAAGGGAAGAGGGTCAGAATGTGCTCCACTTCGGAAGTTAAGTAGTCAAACAATTTCTTATAGTCAGAGGAGTTAGGTGAGAGGTATACACCACAGATAAATTTAGTACTAGTAGTAGTAGTAGTAGTAGTAGTAGTAGAGAAAGGAACTAATGGAATAAGAAGAGGAGGAGGAAGAAGAGGAGGAGCAGGAGGAAGAGAAGGAGGCGGAGGAGGAAGAGGAGGTTATTGTTGTTTGTTCCTCCTCCTTCTCCTCCTCCTCTTTCTCCTCCTCTTTTCTTCCTCTTCTTCCTCTTCTTTTTCTTCTTCCTTCTCCTCTTCCTCCTCTTCCTTCTCTTCTTTTCGTTCTCTCTCTCTCTCTCTCTCTCTCTCTCTCTCTCTCTCTCTCTCTCTCTCTCTCTCTCTCTCTCTCTCTCTCTCTCTCTCTCTCTCTCTAGCAATCCCTGTAATGTCAATAAGGTCTATATAAACACGTAAATTTGTAAGATTTTCGACCCTACTGTTTGTAAACAAGGGAGATCAAAGAGAACGGCGGCTGTCTTGCATTAGAGAAAACGGAGAATTTTAACATAAACTAAAACAATAATTGAATCTTCCAATACTATTTTAGACAGTTTTTAGGACAGTGTAAGAGTCTTCTATTTTATCAATTATTTTGTGTTGTTTTGTACTATTAATTATCAGTTTTTAGTGCAAGAAAGTTAAAGAAAAGAGGAAAAAAATACTTTATATAGGTAAAGACAATATAGTCGCTATTAACATGCATATTGGAAGACTTTCGACCCTATGATTTCCAAGGAGTGGGCGGCGGCCATCTTGAAAATTGAAGTACTAGAGAAAACAAAATATTTTAACGCAAACTAAAGAGAAATTGAATTGATCTCACATAGTTCTCATGTGCGTTTTATTATGAAGTTCATTGTGCTGAATTCAAATTTGATAACAAAAATTTCATGCCACGTCACAATTTTTTGTAAATCGCTGTTTTAATAATTATGCAATTAATAGAGATTTCCAAGACTCCATAAATGTATTTTGCTCCCAAAGTCAGATTAAATGTCTTCATTGTATTTATTTAATTAATATATAATGTTTGTTAACTTTATATAATGTATTAACGTACAATCTAGTATTTACTTCTTCTTTTATAAGACGTCTCAGGCGTGTCACGCTTCAGGTTCCAACAGAAGTCAGCCAGCATAGCAGGGCTCCATTTTCCCTTGTACCTGTTTTCCATTGACGCTATATCTTGATGGAACCTCTCTCCATGTTCATCACTCACATCTGCTGCGCTCTCTGGGAAGAAGGACAGATGAGAATGAAGAACGTGTATCTTCAGTGACATATTGCATCCGAGATCTTGGTAGCATTTGATTAGCCTCTCCACTTTACGCTCTCGCTGGGACTCTTGGTGCTTTCCCAGAAGCCCTCTGCATACATCTTTGAATGCATGCCAGGCCGCTAGCTCAGGTTCATCCATTGTCGCCTCAAAGTCCTCATCATTTATAAGCTTGCGAATCTGAGGGCCTACAAATATACCCTCTTTAATCTTGGCATCACTAATTTTAGGGAAGATCCCTTTGAGATACTCGAAACATGGCTTGTTATGTTGCAGTGCTTTGGTAAATTGCTTCATTAGGCCTAGTTTTATATGCAGTGGTGGCAAAATGATTTTCTCCTTCTTAACTAGTGGCTCATGAATTACATTATAGCATCCAAGCGTCATAGATTCCCCAGATGGCCATTCTGAGCGTATAATGTTCTGATCTGGCCCTACTGTCCCACTTGCAAAGAAACCACATCAATTTGGTGTATCCAGTTTGTAGCCCATTAAGTATGGCTACTACTTTCAAGTCTGCACAAATTAACCACTCATGCTCTTTGTAACTTATGCGGTCTAGAATAAAAGCAAGGTTCTCATATGTCTCTCTTAAAATGACTGAGTAAGCAACTGGAACTGAAGGCATGGTGTTCCCAATGTGCAACAGAACTGCTTTTATGCTGTAAAGGGATCCATCTATGAACAGCCTCCACTCATTGGCTAAAAGCAACAAAAAATACCGTTCAGATAGACATTGCGGGCACTGCTATTTACGAAGAACTGGAGGGTCACAGAAAGAAACGGATGTTATATTCGTAATCTACGCAAAAAATAACTCTAGAAAAGGATAGTCTCATTTCCGCTTTTTTTTTTTCATTGTTATACAGTGTAATTTATGATAGTTTTGCGATAGTGTTAACATTTACTGTTATATGAATCGACTATAATTATTTATTGACGAAATATATATATATATATATATATATATATATATATATATATATATATATATATATATATATATATATATATATATATATATATATATATAAAATAGCCTTTCTACTACTATTAATGATTTCGTAATTATGTATCTTTTCTTGAGAGAGAGAGAGAGAGAGAGAGAGAGAGAGAGAGAGAGAGAGCGGGAGTTTGCGGTGTTAAATAGTTATTACAAAATGTACGACGATTTTTTTTGTTTATGTTCATATATTTTATTTATTTTTTGGTAAATTTTGTTTATTTTTCTTTGTTTATTATTATTTATTTCTTTTTTGTTTGTTTTTCAATTTAGTTATTTAGTTATTTATTTATTTTATTTATATATATATATATATATATATATATATATATATATATATATATATATATATATATATATATATATATATATATATATATATATATATATATATATATTTTTTTTTTTTTTTTTTTTTTGAGAGAGAGAGAAAGAACGAGAGAGAGAGAGAGAGAGAGAGAGAGAGAGAGAGAGAGAGAGAGAGAGAGAGAGAGAGAGAGACTTACAAAAATTCTTCTTCTCTTCTTCCTCCTCCTCTTCCTCCTAATTTCTCTCCCCCATCCTTCTGCATAAGTAATAGTAGTAGTAGTAGTAGTAGTAGTAGTAGTGCTATAAATGACAGATAGATACTACTTTGAATAGTACATATATAAGTAATTGTTTATTCTTAAATTTACTTGAGTCAACCCTAAAATATCATAAATTTACGTTTTCCTTAAGTATTTCTCGTGTTCGTTATATAGAAATGTTGTTAATGTCACTTCTACCTTATGACAACAATTACAACCTGTTAATGTGAGATAGATAGATAGATAGATAGAGAGAGAGAGAGAGAGAGAGAGAGAGAGAGAGAGAGAGAGAGAGAGAGAGAGAGAGAGAGAGAGAGATCTTCATTCTTTTCCGCTCCCCTTCCTCCCCCTCCTCCTTCTCCCTCCTGCAACATACTATTACTATTACTATTACTATTATAACCTCTCTCTGTGCATTTGAAGGCTTTATCAAACTAATGAACCCTCCAGTTTTTTTTTTTTTTTTTATAATACGAGTGTAAATATTTTGCATGGTGGCTTCACAATGCCGCAGTGCCATTGAAAAAATATTATGATGTTTTTTGAGTGGCGAACAGTCTGGGTTTTTTTTTTAATTGAATGAGTGAAAGAGTCTGATTCTTTATGTACGTGTGTATGGCTGTATGTGTGTGTGTGTGTGTGTGTGTGTGTGTGTACAGGCCTTGTATAGTGCCACAGTGCCATAAGTGCCAATAGAACCGTGAACTCCTTAATTTTCCTCCGTCTTGGGGCTGTTAAGGGTGTATGGGTGTGTGTGTATGGCTTTGTATAGTGTATATATGTGTGTGTATGTGTGTGTGTGTGTGTGTACAGGCCTTCTCTAGTGCCACAGTGCCATAAGTGCCATGGTGCCAATAGAACCGTATACTTCTTAATTTTCCTCCCTCTTGGGGCTGTTAAGGGTGTATGGGTGTGTGTGTATGGCTTTGTATAGTGTATGTGTGTGTGTGTGTGTGTATGAGTAGGGTGCCTTGTATAGTGCCAGTGGTCTCAAAATGTAAAATCGGGTTTGCAGACATTGCTTGCGTTGGAGACTGTACAATATTTCCCTTCGCTGTTTTAGAGGTGCTGGTGGTTCGTGTATGGGTGTGTGCAGGTGTGTATGGGCTGTATAAGGTGTGTGAGTGCGTACAGTGCCACATAGAGCCTTACAGTGCCAGACCAGGGGAGTGAAACAAATCTGGCATCTTCCTAGCTGACGTCATGGCGCGCGCAGCTACTCGGGTTCATTTCAGTGATCGAAAAGTGTAATAGCGAATCTTGTCTCCCAGCCTGCAGCCTGCCCTAGCCTGACCCGCCAGACATGTGCCCCAGGCCTTCCCCTAGCCTGCAGAGCCATGTAAGCCTGCAGGTCAAGGTCAGGTCAAACGCAACAGGCCGTAACGTGAAAAATGAAGAGATTTACGAAGACTGTTTGATGGGCTCAGGTCCTCCGTGCACCCCACCAACAAGCAAGAGGTTGAGGAAATACAAATTTTTGAGACTCTGCAAGCTGATGCCTTCCAGATCGCGAAGGTAATAGTCACACCTGCTCACCCTGCACGTATCAGCCTGATAGTCCAAAATAGTAGTGAGATACAATGACATTAATGGTTCTTCAATGTCCGCCTCCCTCTCTCTCTCCCCTCCGCTGCCTGTCACCAACTTGGCCCTCTCTTCATTCGTTTTTTTTTCAGTTTTCTTATCTCCTGCGCTTATTGTTACCGCCATACTGCGTGTATAGATAGTTTATACACCCATACATCTGCCATGAATGTATAACCGTGATAGTCCAAGCTGTCAGTGAGATAGTCTGATAGTACGTGTTTGGACTCCTCTCCCCATCATCCGACCCCAAACATCCGCCTTGTCGCTAACATTTTTGCTTATTTCTTCCCTGCTACGCTTATTTATACATCTATACTGCGTCCATACATATATTATACATTGATACATGTACCCTGACTTTCTATGCATGTAAAAATGTGTCTATAATAGGAAAAATAACAAGATAATCTTTCCATATTTTTCCTTCCTTTCCCCGCCCCTTCCCCAAAACATTGGTGCCATTCTTTTTTTTCCTTGTTTCTCCTCATTCACGCCCATCCACACGCCCACACGACGCCCATAGGTGGATTATTCACTTATACATCTACTATTCACATCCCAGCCCGATAGTCCTAGTCTGTAGTTAAATAAGATAGTTTGTTAGTCAGCGTCACCTGTGCTTGCCTCTCCATCCTCCCCCCCCCCCTCTCTCTCTGTGATCCCAGACTGACAATATTAACCTTTATGCTAATTTCTCCTCTCCTACGCTTATTTATACGCCCATATACTGACCATACATAGTTCATACATACATACATTTACTATTCATGTCTCAGTTTAATAGTCCAAGCCTTTCATGAAATAGTATTGGTTAGATCGTGTCATCTCTGTCCTCTCATCAGGCGGACTCTCATTATAATTTTTGCTAGTTTCTCCTCATCAGCGCTTATCCATAGTTCCATACCCCGTCCATATATAGGTTATATATCCATACATCTACCCTCTACTCCACTACCTGTATATATTTAGCAGTAGTGAGAAAAATGCAAGTTAACTGTGCCCGCTTCATCCTGCCAAAACATTGCTTTCAAATTTGCTTTTTTTAATTTTTTTTTTCATTTCTCCGTACATAAGGGGAATGACATGTCCTATAGAATACCCATACATAGAAAATGCATGTATATATTTGTCATGTGTCACTGTATATATAGATTTGTACCTGTAATGATAAAAGTATGAATGTATGCTTTGGGTCTAGGAGGTGAATGAATCTTCAGTTTGTTTTCTTAATTTCTTGATGTCACTGTACCACAGCACTGTACCCTATGGTGCTAATGGTGCAGGAAGGCCTTGTCTACCTTCACCATAAGCAACTGTAGCATGCGTCACTGTACCTTAAAACTGTACCCAAAAAAATTAACCTAACTGGCCTTCACTTGAAAAAAAGATATCGTTTTTTTTTTTTTTCGTGTGGTTAATATTTCAGTGCTACAGTACCACAGCACTGTACCCTATGGTGCTAATGGTGCAGGAAGGCCTTGTCTACCTTCACCATAAGCCCCTGTACCATGCATCACTGTACCTTGAAACTGTACCACAAAAACTTAACTGGCCCTCACCTAAAAAAAAATAGTTTTTTTTCTCGTGTGCTTAAAATTTCAATGCTACAGTACCACAGCACTGTACCCTATGGTGCTAATGGTGCAGGAAGGCCTTGTCTACCTTCACCATAAGCCACTGTAGCATGCGTCACTGTACCTTGAAACTGTACCCCAAAAACTTAACCTAACTGTGATGTTCCGAGACCTTGTAAACGATTTCCGAGAGTGGTGGATGAACTTGCAAGACTCCCACTGTTGGTGTACCATGTCAGTGTACATTGTGGTGTTAATGGTGCAGCAGAAGGACTTGGCAGTGTACCACGTGCCATAGTACCTCAAAAACACCTGTAAGACTGTTTTTTTTTCTTGTTTTCTTCCGATATATTTGTTTATTTATTTATTTATTGCGTTTTTTTTATCTAATTTTTTGGTTAGGTTCGGAATCCTGAATCATGCATTTTTTTCTATTTCTTTTTGTTATTTTACTTATTTATTTTTATATAATTTGGTTTGGTTAGGTTAGGTCGGCTGAGTTAGGTTAGGTTAGCTTCAGTTCATCAAAATTAGGTCAGGTTAGGTTAGGTCAGGTCAGGTTACTCTAGAATAAGTTAGGTTACGTTAAGTTATGTTCGGTTAGGTTAAGTTAGGTTAGGTTAAGTTAGCTTACATTAGGTTAGGTCAGGTCAGGTTAGGTTAGGTTAAGTTACGTTAGGTTAGGTTACGTTAGGTTAGGTTAAGTTAGGTTAGGTTAAGCTAGGTCAGGTCAGGTTAGGTTTAGTTTAATTTTGCTTAGGTCAGGTCAGTGCAGGTTAGGCTGAAATTGATATTAATTTGACTATTTTAGCTTTGACTACATAATGATAGTTTACTACTACTACTACTACTACTACTACTACTACTACACATTTTCCTTTCCTAATTTATTTATTTATTTATTTAATATTTTAGTCAGGTCAGGTTAGGTTAGGTTAGATTACGTCAGGTTAGGTTAGGTTAGGTTAGGTTACATTAAGTTAGGTTATGTTAGGTCAGGTTAAGTTAGGTTAAGTTAGGTTAGGTTAAGTTAGGTTAGGTTATGTTAGGTTAGGTTAGGTTACATTAAGTTAGGTTAGGTTATGTTAGGTTAGGTTAAGTTAGGTTAGGTTAAGTTAGGTTAGGTTAAGTTAAGTTAGGTTAGGTTAATTTAGGTTAAGTTAGGTTAGGTTAATTTAGGTTAAGTTAGGTTAGGTTAAGTTGTGTTATGTTATGTTAGGTTAGGTACAGTGATACAGGGTAACCAGATATGTTGGGTACCATTGAAGTCATAAGCTACAGTAAAAATCTACAGTGACATGAACAGTAGAAGGTCTCAAACTTCTTGGAAGTTCAACACAGTGGCGCTTCTAATGGTACAGTGTGAAGGTACAGTGACGTGTTATATAGTGGCCAGTGGTGCAGGTAGACGAGTCCTTCCTGCACCACTGGGACCAAAGGGATACATGAGTATGGTGCAGTATTAGTGAAAAATTCCTACTTCCTAATATACTGTTGTTCTGTTACTGTTTTCTGTGTGTGTGTGTGTGTGTGTGTGTGTGTGTGTGTGTGTGTGTGTGTGTGTGTGTGTGTGCTTCAAGTGTACGTTTGTGTGTGTATGCGTCTCATCACTGTCATGTACGCAGGGACACAAACAAACGCAAACAAAGGTACAAGTTCTTAATGACGTATTTTTATAGAGTGATACGATATTTAAAACCATA
>NW_026973809.1:97500-110000 GCF_035594125.1 Scylla paramamosain | reverse complement strand
CTACTACTACTACTACTACTACTACTACTACTACTACTACTACTACTACTACTACTACTACTACTACTACTACTACTACTACTATTATTGCAGGTCACGCAAGACACACCCTGGCACAGTGGTCCATCTTAGTGAAAACCCTGTCGACCCTGGCAAGGTGAGAGAGAGAGAGAGAGAGAGAGAGAAACTTGTAGGGACATTGAGAGAGAGAGAGAGAGAGAGAGAGAGAGAGAGAGAGAGAGAGAAAATAATGGCAATTTTGATTATAATGTTTTTGATGTTTTCTTACCTTTAAAGGGAATAACTCTCTCTCTCTCTCTCTCTCTCTCTCTCTCTCTCTCTCTCTCTCTCTCTCTCTCTCTCTCTCTCTCTCTCTCTCACTAAAGAAGATATCATCATTATTATTCTCTCTCTCTCTCTCTCTCTCTCTCTCTCTCTCTCTCTCTCTCTCTCTCTCTCTCTCTCTCTCTCTCTCTCTCTCTCTCTCTCTCTCTCTCTCTCTCTCTCTCTCACTAAAGAAGATATCATCATTATTATTCTCTCTCTCTCTCTCTCTCTCTCTCTCTCTCTCTCTCTCTCTCTCTCTCTCTCTCTCTCTCTCTCTCTCTCTCTCTCTCTCTCTCTCTCTCTCTCTCTCTCTCTCTCTCTCTCTCTCACTAAAGAAGATATCATCCTTATTATTATTATTATTATTATTATTATTATTATTATTATTATTATTATTATTATTATTATTATTTATTATTATTATTATTATTATTGTTTTACTACTACTACTACTACTACTACTACTACTACTACTACTACTACTACTACTACTACTACTACTACTACTACTACTACTACTACTACAACTACTATTACTACTACTACTATTGCAGCTGCTGATTGGCTATGAAAGTGGGCAACTGGTTCTGTGGGATTTCAAGGCTTGCTGTGCTGATGTCAGATATCAGGCCACTGAACCCCTAAGGTAAGAGAGAGAGAGAGAGAGAGAGAGAGAGAGAGAGAGAGAGAGAGAGAGAGAGAGAGAGAGAGAGAGAGAGAGAGACATAATTATCAACCTAATCTAACCTAACCTAAGGTAAGAGAGAGAGAGAGAGAGAGAGAGAGAGAGAGAGAGAGAGAGAGAGAGAGAGAGAGAGAGAGAGAGAGAGAGAGAGAGAGAGAGAGAGAGAGACATATTATCAACCTAACCTAACCTAACTTCAGGTAAGAGAGAGAGAGAGAGAGAGAGAGAGAGAGAGAGAGAGAGAGAGAGAGAGAGAGAGAGAGAGAGAGAGAGAGAGAGATTATTATCAACCTAACCTAACCTAACCTAAGGTAAGAGAGAGAGAGAGAGAGAGAGAGAGAGAGAGAGAGAGAGAGAGAGAGAGAGAGAGAGAGAGAGAGAGAGAGAGAGAGACATTATTATCAACCTAACCTAACCTAACCTGTTACAACACCCTTAGAACCTGCGTCACTTCAACTAGAGCCTTTTAAAGAGTGTTCCTCCTTTTAGTACTGTAGAAATATTGTTAATCTGCCACTACAACCTTAAAAAATTCCTAATATCACCTGACCTGACCCCCATATGACCTGACCTGACCTCCCATTCACAGGTCAGTGTCTTGGCACCATGAAGGAAAGCAGTTTATGTGTTGTCATACTGATGGTTCGCTCACAACCTGGACTCTGAAGCAAGCCTCGGCCAGACCCACCTCGACTGTCTTCCCTCATGGTGTGAGAGAGAGAGAGAGAGAGAGAGAGAGAGAGAGAGAGAGAGAGAGAGAGAGAGAGAGAGGTATATGCGTGTGTGTGTGTGTGTGTGTTAATTTGATATATTAAACTTGTTACTAGGAAATTAACTCTCTCTCTCTCTCTCTCTCTCTCTCTCTCTCTCTCTCTCTCTCTCTCTCTCTCTCTCTCTCTCTCTCTCTCTCTCTCTCTCTCTCTCTCTCTCTCTCTCTCTCTCTCTCTCTCTCTATATATATATATATATATATAGTGGAATTAATAGAGTGATGTTAGTAAATTTGCGGGTGACAAAGATAGGTAGATTAATTAGGTCAGAATCGGATGCCATCGCCTTGCGGGCAGACTTAGATAGAATGAGTGAATAGACGGATAGATGGCAAATGCAATTTAATATCAATAAATGCAAAGTGCTTAGCGTAGGTAGAGGAAACCCACACAATAGGTACACATTAGACAACCAAACTCTGGTAGGTACAGGGTACGAGAAAGATTTAGGAGTTATAGTTAGCTCTGAACTCCGTCTAGGGAAACAATGCATAGAAGCCAGAAACAAGGCAGATAGGGTACTGGGATTCATTTTTAGGAGTGTTAAAAGTAGAAGGCCGGAAGTAATATTAAAGTTATACTTGCCAGGGAAGTAGTGTAATGTAACCTTCCAGAGAAATCTACCCCTCATTTATTAGTTAACAGGAGTGTTTAATGTACTTAATGTGATTAGCCAGGATCAAGGCTCAACTTCTTCACTGACCATTTACTCTCAGGTGATGTATCTGTCCTCCATGAGTCACCAGAGACACATAAGGTGTTGTAAGTGAAATTTCATCTATTAGATTTATTCAAAATGTGAATTAACACAGTTGTTTCCTGCAGGATTTGATATCAAAGCTGGTGCAGGAAAAGGAAGCAGATCGTGACCTTGAGCAGCTCGGGAAGATAAGCAGCGTCCTTAAGAGAACAGTTGCTGTCATTAGCAGAGTTGGTGAGTAGTAAAAACTGAGCCATCTTATGAAGTGCAACGAAACATTATTATTATCTTCACCATTTTATTGAATTAAACAGATTTCTGTGGCATGTTGCTCATTAGCACTTTAATATCAGATAACACCAGTAATTTATGTAATGATGTAATGTACTAAGAAGATGAAATACAAGTGGCATCTGCTAACAGTCTTGATGTGGAACAGGAACCAGTGTGTGTGAGACACACACCAGCAGTGGAAAGGTGGCTGACGAGCGCCTCAAGCACTCTGAAAAGGTGGAGCAACAACAAGAAACAGAAAATTGCATCCATCATTCTTTGCCTGAGGGAATTGATGCTCTGTTGACCCTTGACAATGACGTCCCTCATGAGGAGAATATGAATCCTACAGAACTTGCCCATAGAAAGACCAAAAGTGTTACTGCTGCCACTACCACCACTGCCACCGCTTCCACTGACACCAAAAGCCCAACTGTGCAGAGAATCCTGGACCTCCGCAATGAAATGGAGTCCACCAGTCAGCTGGAGCACTTTAGCCTCCAAAAGTTCCATCCGTGTCCATTGTGTTTGGGTAAACTTATCACTGTATGAGGGGACAAGTATCTGTGTATGGTTACTATATACTCATTTGTACTTAAAAATGTCATGTCACATCATTCTCTCTCTCTCTCTCTCTCTCTCTCTCTCTCTCTCTCTCTCTCTCTCTCTCTCTCTCTCTCTCTCTCTCTCTCTCTCTCTCTCTCTCTCTCTCTCTCTCTCTCTCTCTCTCTCTCTCTCTCTCTCTCTCTCTCTCTCTCTCTCTCTCTCTCTCTCTCTCTCTCTCTCTTTCTTTCTTTCTTTCTTTCTTTCTTTCTTTTGTTGCATATTTTACTCCTTTACATTCTTCCCTACAGTATTTTTTCGTCTACTTTATGACTGGAGTCGTTTTATCATCCCAATGTATGTCCCATCCATTCTGAAACTGTAATTCACCAATCAGCTCAAATGTGTCTCAGTTTTGATAATCATTAATTTGTTTCAGCTACACAACCACTCTGATAAGGGACAAAATCTACTTCACCAGTCATCTATGTCATACAGTCATATATATTCATACATATGACAAAATACTCTTCCTAAGACATTTCTAATTTTCTCTTCTCAAGTGACCTGTCCATCTATCTAAGGTACCACATAACATTTAAAACTTACAATATTGCATTTAATTCATGAACATTTTTTTTTGTCTATGTAGACTTGAAATTGTATTGCGTATAGACTTGAAATGTATTGCGAGTTTTCTCTATCTCTCATTCTATACCTAACACCTGTTCCTAAGAATCCCCAGGTGATAGCCATGGTGACTGGCTGGTCTCCTACTGAGTGGCTGGGGTTTTCCAAAAGTGAGGGTTGGTGTTCTATACCATACCATGTGCCCTGTTTGTATTCCTTCTCTATCCTCTGTATTATATTCTATGTAAAGATGGTGCTGGGATGGGATCTACTTCTTATTCCCTAAAAGTGATGAGGAGTGACACTGGGCAGCATTAATTTGCTCCTTAGAGATGGCTGGGTTCCTGTGGATGAGTGGGCCATGCTGTGCTTTGTCAAGGATGGTGTTTGGTATTGTGATGACTCTTGCCACAATCAAGTGTCTCCCACAGAGTAGTGGAGTACCTATGTATGGTGTTGACCCAAGCTGTCCAGGTCTCATCCAATGCCTTAATATGATTTAGATGATCAAAATGGTTTAACTCACCATTTAATCAGCTGACTGATTTGAATGGAGAAGTATGTAATGTGTTGTAGCCTAACCATCCCTGCCAGCATGGTCAGACTCTTGGTAGTAACCTGAAATGCTCCTAGGTAGTGAGTATCATTGCACATAATGATCTTTACTTTGTCAGTAATTCAATGATACTGAATATTACTCTACTGGATTTTGCTCAGCACTGCTTGGTAACTTTTGGCCATAATCCCAGGTCTGGAATGATATGAAGCCATGTTTTTACATTCCATATGAGATAGGCAAGCACTATGCTTTGCCTGACTGATACCTCTACTTTGCATTTATGACCCCAGGTAGTTCATCTCTCTCTCTCTCTCTCTCTCTCTCTCTCTCTCTCTCTCTCTCTCTCTCTCTCTCTCTCTCTCTCTCTCTCTCTCTCTCTCTCTCTCTCTCTCTCTCTCTCTCTCTCTCTCTCTCTCTCTCTCTCTCTCTCTCTCTCTCTCTCTCTCTCTCTCTCTCTCTCTCTCTCTCTCTCTCTCTGTTTGGAATTATACTGTATATTAGGAAATATCATTAAAGAGTGTGTGTGTGTGTGTGTGTGTGTGTGTGTGTGTGTGTGTGTGTGTGTAAAAAGTGTTTGCATTATTGTACATTTGATGTTATAGCCCCAGGTTCTTAAAGTTTTCTGGTTTCATGATTTATAAAGATTGCTATTTTTAATAAAGTTATTGAAATTGTTATTGAATGTTTGTATTGAACTCATTAGCTTTGTAATAGTGTGCATCTCATCATGCATTCATTAATGATGTAGAGTGGAAATGTCCACTCCTATCATGCATAATATCAATGCATTACTGGTTTATGTTGTTATTTGTGTATAAATTGTAAAGTTATGCCAGTCTATTTTAGTACAAACTAAATATCAGCTGGAAGAGAGGACAGGTAATGGCACACTAAAACACAGGAAGGGACAATGATATAACCATCCAATTTAACAATACACAGAGGAAGAAGATTGAGAAAGCAATAAAAATGGATTATTTAATGGATGATTAATAGACCCTCATTTGTAATGTTATTTCAGGCAAGAATATTAAAAGACAGCTGGCTTGCCCTTTGTACTTGTTCAGCTTGCCCTTAGCACTTGTTCATACATGACAGAATGAGAGATCTATGGGTGGGGGTGACACCTGGAAATGGATATGATTCATGAAGGGATTGATTGATTGGTTGACTGATTAAGAAAAAAAAACGTAGCAGTGGAGGGTGGGGGGGAAGGCGCCCCCAACTTTCCAGTCATATATGGCGTGGAAGGGACAATACCAGCAAAGGAAAATATGAGAAAATGCATAATTTACTACAAAACCCAAAAAGCGAAAAAAAACCTTGCCAAATTGAACCTTCCCACGAAGGTAATGAATGGAGTTTTGATGCAATGAGCCACAGTTACTTAAAACACTCAACAAATATAACACCTGCCCAAAAAATAAAATAAATAAATAAAATAAATAAATCAATAAATAAATAAAGATAAAAACGCGAGAAAACCTTTAAATTATCACAACGCGGAAAATACACACACGCTAAACTGGATGCGTCATTAATTAATAGTCATTGGGACTGTTATCCCCCAATAGTTTATAGCCCCTCCCCTATTCATTGCTCCCCCCTTCCCTGCCTTGAGGAACACCTTCACTTATGGCCTGCTGTTGGTCAGATTTAAGCCATTTTAACCTCGAATTACATAATATGTAATTCGAGGTTAAAATAATAAATCTTTATGTATGTATGTATTATATTATAATACATACATACATATTGTCTCCTTGCTATAATTATAATAGTCTTCCTGGCTTAATTTTTGTTTATTCATTATTCCTTATGAGTTTATTTATTAATTATTTGTAATTTGTCTAATTCCTTGTTTTATTTAGCCTCGGTATTTAACTAAGCATTTTTTTTTTTCACTTTGACTGTGGCCCTTGCAATGAACGGCTTAATTGTTTATTTACTGTTCCTTACGTGTTTATTGATTATATGTGAGTTATTTATTTGATATTCATGATTTTTTTTTTAACTTCGTATTTCTTTATATGATAGTTTTATCTTTTCGTGTTTTCTGGCTTAAGTTTTGTTTATTACTCCTTGTTTGTGTTATTAGGTGTGTCATTAATTATTTGTCTTATTTCTCGTAGTTTAATGGAATTTTTAGCACTTTAATTATTAGAGTTCCTCACCAGTCATTTTATTCGAGAGAGAGAGAGAGAGAGAGAGAGAGAGAGAGAGAGAGAGAGAGAGAGAGAGAGAGAGAGAGAGAGAGAGAGAGAGAGTCTAAATGAATAAAAAAAAATAATAATCAGTTACAGTATTTTATTTATAAAAAAGAACAATTCATGATAATAATAATAATAATAATAATAATAATAATAATTAAATACAAGGAGGAAAATGTGTAATAATAATAATAATAATAATAATAATAATAATAATAATAATAATAATAACAACTGCTTTTATCTTACTCACACAGATAAATAGTTTTATAAATAGTTTATTGACCATAAACATTGTGTACATACACACAAAATTAAATAGAACAGATAAAAATTTCAAAATGTAGTCAGTGACACACAGAAGACTGGTGACAAAACCTACTAAAGCCCATTAAATGATTGGCTGTCTCAAGTTTCCACATCATCAGTGGAACACTGCTTCTGAGCACTCAGGGATGGACAAGCTTTTCATGGCTTGTGTGAATGGAGACAACACGTGTAGGGGATTTATTTGTTCTGTTTTTTCTTGTCCTACTCTCTCTTCCTCCCTCTTGACTCTTCCTTTGCTTCATCCTACTCTTTCTCTTGCTCATTCTTTCTCTCTCTCTCTCTCTCTCTCTCTCTCTGGACTTTTCAGACATAGCTCCTTATGATTTTTTGGCAATCCCAAACCTGTTGACAGTATCCTTATCTGAGAGCCAAGGAGACCATGCAGAATGTGGCAGCATACCTATCATTGGTTGCAGAAGCGTTTGAGCAGTGGAGTGATGGATGACTGTAGGAATGTGGTGGCACTGCTATCCACCATGACATTCATCCACATAACAGAACCATCTCACATGGTGCATTCAGCCTCAGGGAGAGGAACCTCTGTAGCCTTGGGCAGTAGCCCTTGGTCAGGTTTGCTCCAGAGTCAAACCTGCTTACCATCCGAGAATACCTTGGGGAGGAATGAGGAAGCCTTTTGCTCTGAACCCATGAAAATTGTTCAACCCTATAAGGGAAAAATATGAATGTTGAACAAATTGATGAGAAATGGAAGGATTAATGGGCTAAGTGTGTTGGATTACAGAGGGCTTTCTTTGAAGGACATTTTGAATGATACCATAATTTTGGCCCTTAGCCCAAGGTTGGATACTTCTGAACCGTTCTTGCATTTTTAAGCTAAGTAATATAAAATGCTCAATTAACAAAGGAAGGATAATGAAAAGATAAAACAAATCAGGAATTATATCAATTCATAGCTTTATCATAGTTCTAAGTCATAAATACTACAAAAATTAGTCAATCTCTTCAGAAATAATTATAAGATAAGCTTTAATAATAAAAAGTATGTATAAATAGATGAAATGTTGTCACCTTCACCAATGCCGGCTTCTTGTTATTCAGCACATGCTTGTGCTTCCTGAACACCGGTCTCATACTGGATAGAGACAGTAATGTATGGAGGTTTGATGCAATACAACATTTTATATAAGGATAAAAACTTGCATAAACTTCCTGTTTGTGTTTTTCTACTAAGGTGCAATTGTTAGGTGAGCATTTGCAACTTCCTACACTTAAACCATAACATCCCTACTACAGTGGCTCAGAGCCACACCATCACTTGTTGCTTGTCCACTAGTAAATCATGAAGACTGCAACCCTCATGCCAGCTACACTATACAAGTATTTACAAATTAATGGTTGGATTTTCAAAAGATCTCTGATACAAGAAAGCTTATAAATATTGTGAAAGCTTCTAGTCAATGTTATATCATTTGCTTCAACAGAGGAAGAATAATTCAATCTTCCTGAATATTACAAATGAGATTTTATCAGCATTAACTTAACCATGTCATTCTAAATTATTCTACCTAGTTTCCAGGGACTTCAGCAGTGAGTAGCTTAACCAGTACACAGGAAAGACAGTGGGAAATTAAGATATAACAGGGGTGGCCAAAGGAGGTAGTCCAGCCATCTCCATACTCAGGTATTTTGGTTTGTGTGCCACTGGGATGAAATCAGAAAGTGATCCGCATACATTTTAGTAAGATTTAAGAAAAGTTAGAGAGAGAGAGAGAGAGAGAGAGAGAGAGAGAGAGAGAGAGAGAGAGAGAGAGAGAGAGAGAGAGAGAGAGAGAGAGAGAGAGAGAGAGAGAGAGAGAGAGAGACAGACAGACAGACAGACAGAGAGAGAGAGAGAGAGAGAGAGAGAGAGAGAGAGAGAGAGAGAGAGAGAGAGAGAGAGAGAGAGAGAGAGAGAGAGAGAGAGAGAGAGAGAGAGAGAGAGAGAGAGAGAGAGAGAGAGAGACAGACAGACAGACAGACAGACAGACAGACAGACAGACAGACAGACAGACAGACAGACAGACAGAGAGAGAGAGAGAGAGAGAGAGAGAGAGAGAGAGAGAGAGAGAGAGAGAGAGAGAGAGAGAGAGAGAGAGAGAGAGAGAGAGAGAGACAGAGAGACAGACAGACAGACAGACAGACAGACAGACAGAGAGAGAGAGAGAGAGAGAGAGAGAGAGAGAGAGAGAGAGAGAGAGAGAGAGAGAGAGAGAGAGAGAGAGAGAGAGAGAGAGAGAGAGAGAGAGAGAGAGAGAGAGATTGATTTCCATGTGAGAGTGTGGTTTTTAAGTATGCTATAGAGGACACACTTATTCATTCACTACACCCCACAAACTTGCAATGTCCCCATAGCATAGTTACAGACAACATCCTCTCATATATAAGTCTGTGTCAATCTTTCTCTGATGTACTCCAGCCCAGAGACCCACAACAGCATTAAGAGTGGAGAGAGAGAGAGAGAAGAGAAGACACACAGAATGGATGAATAGAGATGCTGTGGTTTGTAAAAATATGGTGTAAGGTCTGTTGGCTATGGTGGGAATGGTTTTCCAATCATTCCTCTCTTGCACAACCATTTTGCTTCATAAACAGACATCTCTCTTTCATCTTCCCACCAAACACTGTTATTCCACCTTACATTTATATATTTGCATGCTTATCTTCTCAAATTGTTCCCCTTCCATTCTCTCCGCATGTCCAACTCTCTCCTTTCTGTGGTTGATCACTCACTCCGCTGTTCCTCCACATTCATGACTATATATGATGCACATGTGCTTTATAATCAACCAAATGTTTCACATAGATGATGTTTTCATTCACACACAGTTCCCCCTCCTCCCTGTTTCATTCATTGCCATTTTGCTCTCTCTCTCTCTCTCTCTCTCTCTCTCTCTCTCTCTCTCTCTCTCTCTCTCTCTCTCTCTCTCTCTCTCTCTCTGTGTGTGTGTGTGTGTGTGTGTGTGTGTGTGTGTGTGTGTAAGAGCTCAGAGCTCATGGTGACTGATCTCTGGGTAGGACTGAGGCCAATGACACACCACCCACCGGGGCAGCGAAGTCACATCACCTCGGGTTACATCCTGTACCTTGTTGTAGCTAGGTGAACTGGGGCTACACATTAAGAGGCTTGTCCATCTGCCTCACCGTGCCCGGGATTCGAACCTGGGCCTTCTTGGTTGTGAGCCGAGTGTGCTAACCACTACACTACGTGGTGTGTAAGTGTGTATGTGTGTGTGTGTGTGTGTGTGTGTGTGTGTGTAATGATGCAGCTGGGAAGGTCGTCTAATGACAATTATTGGTGAATGAAGGTAAAGGATGCGTGTCTATTACTTCTCTTTGTGTGTGTGTGTGTGTGTGTGTGTGTGTGTGTGTGTGTGTGTGTGTGTGTGTGTGTACATAACACACACACATACACACACACTTAAAAAAGTAGTAATGACATGCGCATCCATTACCTTCATTTGTCAATAATTATCATAAGGCAACCTTCTCAGCTGCATCAGCGCACACACACACACACACACACACACACACACACACACACACACACACACACACACACACACAAAACATAACTGACTGTCTTCAGCCTCTCTCTCACCGCCGCAATGTTGCATATCTAGCTGTCTTCTACCGCTATTTTCATGCTAACTGCTCTTCTGATCTTGCTAACTGCATGCCTCCCCTCCTTCCATGGCCTCGCTGCACAAGATTTTCTTCTTTCTCTCACCCCTATTCTGTCCACTTCTCTAATGCAAGAGTTAACAAGTATTCTCAATCATTCATCCCATTCTCTGGTAAACTCTGGAACTCCCTGCCTGCTTCTGTATTTCCACCTTCCTATGACTTGAATTCCTTCAAGAGGGAGGTTTCAAGACACTTATTCATCAACTTTTGACCACTGCTTTGACCCTTTTATGGGACTGACATTTCAGTGGGCATATTTTTTTATTGGATTTTTGTTGCCCTTGGCCAGTGTCACTCATACATAAAACACACACACACACACACACACACACACACACACACACACACACACACACACACACACACACAGAAATTATATTAGAAATTATTAGAAATTAGATAAGTTACCACTCACGAGCCTACGCGACGCCATGTATGTGAGCAACGCATGTTTTTAAGCATCTGGAGCAAAGTGGTTAAAGGAAAACTTTTGACTTGAAATGTAATTAGATTCATCAGTTATTTTTCTGGCTGACATTGTTTTTGGAAGGTGGCACTTAAGATATGTGAATGCTGTATCTAGATATAAACAAACATTCACAAATACTCATTCCATTATGTGTCTGTCATTAGGCCCTCAAATAAACAACAAATTAAGTGAGGAGTTACCATCTCCCTTCCTGGCTTGCGCTCCAGTTGCTCTGAGTTGTAGCAGCAGTGACGTGTGGCACCCAGGATGAAGGTGGTCTGCAGGGTGGTCTGTGTCAGGGTGATGATGGCAGACAGCAGCAGCAGCACCGTGACAGCTCAAGCATCCTGTTGAAATTATCACATTTTTAAATGCTGAAAAGTGAAGGAAAAACCTGTCTCCATGGAATGTGGAAGTACACAACAACAACTCTGAAAGATTTCTTACAATAATAAGTCATCATTCATTGTATCCTTTTTTGTTGGCCACAAGATTATCATACAAATTTTCCATAGACATCTGCAAATTGGTACCTCTAGCTGTTATTAAATATGATATTAAGTTTGATAAATGTATTTATTTCATTATACATGAAAGTAATTGATTGCAAAAAAAAAATAATAACCAAAATATATTTTGACTTTTACTTTACAATGCCTTAACTGTTTGCTTTTAAAAAAATATGTAGATTTATTTTTTCATTTTAAAACTTATAGTCTAGACAACTAACTGGCCTTAAATTTTTCTGATATACAAATAAAGTAAGAAAGAGAGCACATTTCACTAACACTCATGGTGAAGTGTCCACCAATGATGGTGAAGGAGGTACACATGTAAACTCCAGTCTGACCAATGACCAACACAATTTGTCCAGCTGCATGTCTCTATCGGGCACAAACTCCAGCTCCCGCATCTGTATCATGCCCACCACCACCGTCACCGTGGCAACACTGAAAAATGGAATCTTATCATTCACACTGTTACAAAAAATATACTCCCATATATATATATATATATATATATATATATATATATATATATATATATATATATATATATATATATATATATATATATATATATATATATATATATATATATATATAATGGATTACTATTCCCAACGTTAAAAATTCTTTAGCTAATCTTACTTTGATATTTTGCATCCAATATTAACTACAATTTTTTCCTATGACATTTTCCAACTACACTTAAAGCCTTTCACTGTGAAACAAAACAATTAGAAGCATCAGAAGCAATGCATGCAGTCTCCTTTATAACCATCTACAAGACGTAGAGTTGGCATTGAAAAAGAATACA
>NW_026973809.1:77500-92500 GCF_035594125.1 Scylla paramamosain | reverse complement strand
CAGCTTGGACATTTTTTTTTCCCACGCTCAAATGAAGCGGTTACTGATTCGTGATTAAAGAGATAATTAGCTCGTGTATTGCTTACATGGTAGTTGTACAGTGAAATTTTTTACCTAATTTGGTTGGGGACATTTCTTTATTAATAATTAACAAAAAGAAAAAATAACAAATGGAATCAATGAAAATTACAGGATTTGCTAGAGTGGTTGTTATATGGACGTAATGAGTGTAGCACTGTACACACTCACGGTAGTCACGGGTTTAGGGTTGTGGGGGGACGGGGGGAGGGGGGCTGGACAAGGATCATGTATGGAAAAAGTGGGCAATGACCAGAAAAAGTTTGGGAACCACTCTGCTCTAAACTATAACTACTTAGGCTACTACTGCTACTTATACTACTACTACTACTACTACTACTATTACTGCTACTGCTTCTCTTTGATATGGGGCTCTCGTATTCCAGCTAAGTTTGAGAGAGAGAGAGAGAGAGAGAGAGAGATATTATATATATATATATATATCTATATATATATATATATATATATATATATATATATATATATATATATATATATATATATATATATATATATATATATATATATATATATATAATATCTATATATATATATATATATTATATATTCCACCTGTTAATAATGTAGAAATGTTAATCTGTTACTAGAACTGTAAAAACACCATTGAAAACCCGTGGCACTTCAACTAGCTGCCTTTGGAACGCAGGAATATTGTTAATCTGTCACAAGAACCGTAAAAACACCCTTGAAAATCGCTTCTCTCTCTCTCTCTCTCTCTCTCAGAAAACAAGAGGGATACAAGGAGCAGGGGAGGATAGGGGAGAGGGAAGAGGAAAAGAGAGACGGAAATTGGGAGAAGAGTAGGGAAGAAGGAAGGAAACCAGATAAATATACAGAGAGAGAGAGAGAGAGAGAGAAGAGAGAGAGAGAGAGAGAGAGGAAGAAACAGACGCACTGGTATTAGCGGAGCGGGGGTGCCGTGACATCAGGCCTTGACTCCGCCTCCTGGCCGCCGGCCACAGTACTGTAACGTGCGTTATAGCACCAATATGCCCATATGTGCAGATCTTACTTGGCAACAAACTGAATTTCTAAATAGAAGCCTTCTTACGTGATACATTTTAGGCATCTGAAGTTACAGTAGTCGGCAGGTTGTGGTTGATGGGGATAGCGGGAAGCCAGGAGTCAGGTTAACGGGGGCTGCCGATAGTCTGTGGAGTCGCGCGTGCTTTCTCAGTCTCAACTGTATTTTTTTATCAAGGTCGTGTGGCGGGTGTCTGTTGTACTAGTTATGCCTAATAGACTTGAAGTTATAAATTTAATCCATTGCAAGAGTAAGAAATATGAAAAAGGCATAAAAGGAGAGAACAATGAGTCGGTTTTAAGGTGCATTGGTAACGTAACACCCGCAAGGAGGGGGGAAAGAGGGGCGGTTTTTACTATCCTTCACACGAAACCAAACTGATGTGGCGCCTGACGGATAAACAAAGCCTGTTCTAAACACCCACCGTGGCCCTAAACATAAAATTGTTTACTCATACACACATATAAACACATTATTTAGTGAACTTTAATAACAAAAGGATAAAAAATAGCAAATATATAACGTCACAGCGTCCCACATGAAATTCAAAGAACCGAGCGAACGTTCAGTAATGAAAAATTCCTGCTGGCTGGCTAAGCAACTTAATTTATGAAGTTCTGTTGGCTATTTAGGGGCTTTGGTGTGGTCACAAGAAGAGGAGGATCATTTTCTCCTATACCAAATAATGGAGAGTTTTGAGCCTCTTAAAAGCAAGCGAAAGGGCGGAGCAAACGCGGGTTGGAGGGGGCGGAGCCTAGCCTATGGGATGTTTTCGTTGCTTCATTTTCGCGTTATTGGCTTTAATTTCGCGTACTTGTTGTTTCTTTTACTTTCTTCGTGTTTATTTACTTAGTGCTGAATGACGCATTATATCTGAGAGGAGGATGAACTAACAGAAGCGAAGTATTTCATTAATACACCACTATAGATGTGCGTCTCTCTCTCTCCTCTCTCTCTCTCCCTCTCTCTCTCTCTCTCTCTCTCTGTATATCGTATAGCTACACTTACACGTAAAATAACTCATCATAACAGTAACTACCCTTGTAATAGCTTTACTTTGGGACCGGTGGGTGAGGAGGCGTTACTGCTTCTCTAGCCTGACTGGTGACTGACGGGTGAGAAGCGAGCAGTGACGAGACGAAGACAGGAATGTGGTAAAGAGTGGCAGGAAAATTACAAGGGATTTCAAACATTAGTTTCTCGAGGTCCTTCATATTAAATTTTGCCGTACTATCACATCACCTGATAGCACATGAGACAACAACAGTGCGAAACCAGGGCAAGAAAGGCTATGTCACTCTACAGTTATTGTTGTTCCTGGAGAAGCGTAAATACATGCTAGGATTTTTTTTTTTTTTTATGTATGAGTGACACTGGCCAAGGGCAACAAAAAATCCAATAAAAAAATGCCCACTGAAATGCCGAGTCCCATAAAAGGGTCAAAGCAGGTAGTTAAAAATTGTTGAATAAGTGTCTTGAAACCTCCCTCTTGAAGGAATTCAAGTCATAGGTAGGTGGAAATACAGAAGCAGGCAGGGAGTTCCAGAGTTTACCAGAGAAAGGGATGAATGATTGAGAATACTGGTTAACTCTTGCGTTAGAGAGGTGGACAGAATAGGGGTGAGAGAAAGAAGAAAGTCTTGTGCAGCGAGGCCGCGGGAGGAAGGGAGGCATGCAGTTAGCGAGATCAGAAGAGCAGTTAGCATGAAAAAATAGCGGTAGAAGACAGCTACTTCACCCTCTGGAGCCAGCACGCCCTCGTACACGGCCCGCCCCGCCCAGGGTGAGTGTGGGGCGGAGAGAGAGAGAGAGAGAGAGAGAGAGACGAGAGAGGAGAGAGAGAGGCGAGAGAGGAGAGAGAGAGAGAGAGAGAGAGAATGCATGCATGCATACACACACACACACACACACACACACACACACACACTCACACACACACACACACAACACACACACACATACACACGTTTAAACATTCGTGACCACATCTCAGTACTTCCATTCGTCCGTCAATCTGGAACTCTTGACCACACACTCACTCACTCACTCGCTGCTGGTCTGTGTTAACCTCCTTCGTCATCACACGTTACGCTACTGGCTAAGTCATACGCCTCTCTGCTGCCCCCAAGAGGACCCGCGCTTCATCGCCGTCCACAGGTGAGTGAAATCTTGCTTCCAATGGCTAAATTTAGTAAACAAACAACGCCAATTTGTATCCCTGTGGCTCCTTGACCCCCCCCCCATTCACCCCATGCTGGAGCTGCCTCCCCGCCCCGTCCCCAGCCCCAACTCTCCGCTGACGTACAGTTAGTACTGATAAGATCCCCATGAGAGCCACCAGTGCTTCATTTAAGGTGGCTAAAGCTCTATATGGCTCGGGCTTTTTAAATATGATAGAAAAACCCTGAAGATTAGTGGAGGAGGACAGGGCATTCAGTAACCTGGCCCAGACCCCTGAGTCAGTGGCCAGGGTGACGAAGCGGGTGCGACGGTGACCTGACGGTGACCTGACCTGTACTTCTGGGACAGTCTTCACAGCCTCCCCTCACGTGACCAATGAGACTCACTGGACAGACTCACTCTTCTCAACACACACACAACAGAAGGGTTAATTTGGAGATTTTTCACCATTCTAACATTTTTTGGGGGGCAAAACAGCATTTTTTTTAGTAGAATTTGATGTGCTTTGAATGAATCTAGTACGCTGTTTCCATCATAAATAATTTTTGATCTATTTCTATATACCCATAACCCCATCTCCCCTCTCCCCCCCAACACAGCACACACACACACACACACACACACACACACACACACACACACACACACACACACACACACACACACACACACACACACACACACACACATACACACACACACACACACACACACACACACACCACATACACACACAGCACACACACACACACACACATTATAACAGCAGCAGCCTACACCCCCACTCTGGCCCATCGCTCGTCCCAGGAGATTCCCGGCCTCTGCCTTTATACTTAAGGACAATATCCTAAGCAAGATGAATAATCAGATCAGCCAGGCTAGACGGCCAAGACAACACTGGCTTGTAAGTTTCTCTTTCCCTCGAACCCCAGGTCGTGAGCCGCAGCAGCCCTTACCACTGCACCACCCCGTCTCTTTGCCCTAAATAATACACAAACCATGCAGGGATCAATAAAAACGAGGGAGGAAGGTGGTACGAAATCAACTCTGAGATACTAGACAGTCATGACACACGAAGCCTTTGTTGGGATGTCTACGTGCTGGTGGCTTCCTTCTTTCCTTTCTTTTTTTCTCCATGGTGACCTCTCTCTCTCTCTCTCTCTCTCTCTCTCTCTCTCCTCTCTCTCTCTCTCCTCTCTCTCTCTCTCTCTCTCTTTTGAGGCGGCACTTCCTCATTCACCCTTCACCTCGCTTCCCGTCATTTTCCTTCCCCCACCAGCCAGGCAACCAGCCGCACCCTTTTATCATCTCGCCCACCACCACCACCACCACCACCGCCGCTGCCGCCTCGTCTCCCTCCCTCACTCCCTCCCTCCCTCTCCCCACTCACTTCCCTTACTCTCGACTCCCACGCCCTCCATTGATTTCTCCTTCGTTTCTGCTGTGAATGGTGTCAGCCTACGAGGAGGGTGACCGTCGATAATTTGAGTCTCCTTGCACATTTCACCAACACTCATTACCATTTATTCTTCCTCGTTCTCCTCCTCCTTCTTCTCCCTTAGATTTTTCGTTAACACTGTCACTATCATCTAATCCTTCTCCTTCTTCTTTTTCTTCTTTTCGTCCTCTTGCGCCTTCATCTTCTTCTCCTCTTCTTCAACTTCTCCTCAATTCCTCCTCCTTCTTCTCCTTTCTCCTGCCCCTCCACCTGCTTCTGATCCTCCTCCTCCTCCTTCTCCTGCCCTTCCTCGTCCTTCTTTTCTACTGCTTCATAAAGGTGTTACTCTTCGTTTTTTTTTTCACCTTTCCCCCCTATCTCTTTTATTTTGCGGTTAATCTATTATATATCTCCTTTACTTTGTTTTCTGCTTCTCCTTTCTATTCCTTTTACCATTCCTACTGCTACTACTACCATCACTACTACTACTACTACTACTACTACTACTACTACTACTACTACTACTACTCGTACTTGTATTCTTCCTCTCCTTTACGTACTGTATTTATAATTTTATCATTCTGTAAATACATTCCAAGTTGTGCCTTTTTTATTTAGTCTCTCTCTCTCTCTCTCTCTCTCTCTCTCTCTGGATTGGTTAGTGGAGACTATTACAGTTTCAAATTGAACTTTTCTTCCTCTCCTTTACTCTCCCTTGTCCTCTCATTTCGCTTCCCCTTCCCCGAAGTAATGACATCAAGAAAGAGACGAATATTGCAAGCGTACATGAATCTCGTCTTTTTCCCACCCCGCGACAGAGAGAGAGAGAGAGAGAGAGAGAGAGAGAGAGAGAGGAGGAGAAGAGAGAGAGAGAAGAGAGAGAGAGAGAGAGAGAGAGAGAGAGAGAGAGAGAGAAGAGAGAGAGAGAGAGAGAGAGAGAGAGAGAGAGAGAGAGAGAGAGAGAGAGAGAGAGAGAGAGAGTGTTTTTGTGTATTCCTCGGAAGGTTAAATAATGTAATCTTATGGAATCAAATTCCACCTATGTCTCTTTTCCTCCCTGGAGAGACTGAGTACGCTTCTCTCTCTCTCTCTCTCTCTGGTTCAATACACTCTCACCACTCAATGTTCTCTTTGCCACAACCAAATCTCTACACACTCATATTCCATCCCCTCAACTCGCCTCACGCTCTTGCTCTTCCTTCATTCCTCGCTACATGCTTCCCAGCACGCCTCCCCCCTCCTTTTCTTTTCACCCACCCTCTCTCCACTCTCTCCACTCCCTCCACATTTCCCTTCCCCACAATTCTAGTTCCAGCTCTCTCTCTCTCTCTCTCTCTCTCTCTCTCTCTCTCTCTCTCTCTCTCTCTCTCTCTCTCTCTCTCTCTCTCTCTCTCTCTCAAATTCACGCGAGCCTAAGTGGTTCATTTAAAAGCTTCATTTGGGGTTTTCTTGCACTTATCATTCCTTTGGTGAGTGGAGCGAGGGAGGAGGAGAAGCATACCTAGTCTTGGGGAGAGTCACCAAGAGGCTCCTTAAGCACAACCCAGAGTGGAGTATTTTTTTTTTTTTTTCGTCTTTTCATTTTTACATGAAAGGGGAGTTTTGGTGATGACTATAAAACGTGCAAGGAAGGAAAACAATAATGTCGCTTAATTTGCTCCTTGGTAGGAAAGTTTGTAGGTACGCAAGGGAGGAGGCAAGAAAAGAAAGAAAGGGTTAATTTAACTGGACGTATTTTGATGGAGATGCAGAAAAAAAAAAAACACACACACACAAAGGAAGAACAAGCATCAGGAGATAATTGCATTCGTTTTTATGAAGCTCTTTGTTCTTATAGTTATTTAAATCATAAGTATGCGGAAGACAATTGTAGATGGAGATTTTTTTTTTTTCGTGTGTGCTGCGGACAGGTGACATGGATGAGGTGAAAGTTTAAAGGTAAGGGAAAGGAATATGCTAGAAAATGAGTGAAATCTGCTCTTCTCTACACGTATAGATGAAAAGAGAAAAAGAATAATATAGTGTAGATAACATGAAGCAGGAATTATGTAGCAGTTTTACAAAGTATTTATGACGATATTACGCAAAATAAATCATACAAAACTACAGTAGCTCCATTTATCACATTTTCGCGGACAGTACGGAGGTCTTAACATAGAGCAATTCATTAGACCATCAACTTCCATTCGAATTACGAACACGAGATTCATTGGCGTTTGTGACATGACAACCGGGAAGACAGTGAGGTAGTAAAATATTGCAAAAATCAGAGAACAGTCAGATTCCGCCAGTGAAGGATTCTGTTTCACGTTCCCGTCATACAAAGCCGATTGGTGTTGCCGTGATCGCCTCGCCTCATTACCAACCCAGGCATGCCACACCCCAATCCCTTCCCGGCAGCGTCTCGTACTCCCTCTCCCCTCTGTGCTAAAGGCTTGTCATCGGACATTCGCGCTCCTTTGTTAGCTCATAATTAAAATGCGGGTAAATATTATCGCTTTTTATGTGTGTAAATGATGGTAATGTGTTTTAAATGACAAAATCTAACTTGTGTGTTTTACGAGTAAATGTAACTTTATTTAATTCAGATTTGATAATGTGGATGCTGTTTTTTTGTGTGTGGCTAAGCTGTCGTTTATATTGTTGTTGTTTTTTGTGTTGTTGTTGTTCTAGTTGTGTATTACTATTATTATTATTATTATTATTATTATTATTATTATTATTATTATTATTATTATTATTATTATTATTACTATTATTATTATTATTATCATCATCATTACTATTATTATTATTCTTGATCTTGTTCTTCTTGTTCTAAACCTTTTTTTCTTCATGTTCCTCTTATCATTACTTATCTCCTCCACCACCACCACCACCCTCAGCAAGCAGGACACATGAGCCAGCCGTTCGTTCACCCGCATACTGGCGTGAAGCATCATTCGTAGAGAGCCCAGTAATGACTATCGCTGGCATACCTAAGGAGATCAGTCGACCCTAGATACATTCTTATTCTTGACTGGCTCAGTACAGACTCGTTGGTTTAGCCTTAATACAGTGAGGAGACTTGTGTATTTGTGGCGGTGAGTAGGGAGAGGACGTCTGTATTAAAAAAGCAGTGGTCAATATAGTTTTAAGTGTCACTAATATCTAAACCACACTAAGCCATACTACAAGATCACTCCTCACTTTTTTTTCCCTCCTGCTATTCACTGCTGCCGATCCTTTCATTCTCTCGGTGTTGTAGTCTTTCTTTCGTAACATTCAGACCCCTGTAAACATGTTTGCTTGCACACACACACCCACACACACACACACACACACACACACACACACACACACACACACACACACTCGTATATGAAAGAGAAAAAAAGAAGATTGCGTTTTCCCTTTTCTTCTTGGCTACGAAAGGAAGACAATTGCAAAGTTAAGTGTTTAAAAAAATGGCATTATCGTAACTCAGTCCTCCTCCTGCCCACTTAGCACACTGCCATTCAAACTGAAGCCCATACCGTTCAGAGTTCTGGCGCCGGCATTTGTCAATATCTTTACTCTCCTCCCACCCGCTCCTCCACTCTCCACTAACTAGTAAACTTCGAAAAGTATTGGGTCGCTCTATTTTCCCTGCTTTCCACGCCCTCAGCCCCACACGGGAAGCACCAGGTGATCCGGGGAACTGCAGTGTATCAGGACTGAGATTCTTCCTCCCAAAGTAAATTTTAGTGTGGTGTGTGATAGATATCTTGGTTTATTCTCGGCACTACTTACGTTTAATTGCGTGAATAAAGACCATGATCTTACAATTTTAAGTTGATTGATATATCAATAAACCTCCACACCACGGTGCTCCAGTCTTTGTCTCCGCCACCTACGCCACTCAGCCCCACGAGGCGCATGCTATCTGCTACCTAAGCGCGCACGACACACACACACACACACACACACACACACACACACACACACACACACACATCAAACTTTTGGGGTCTTGTTCTATTCAATCCCGTTTTTCCACAAGTAGTTCAGTGTCAGTCGTAGTGTGTAGCTCAGCAGATACAGTCGTTATAGACCAATAAGTCTCCCTGTATCTGTTCTTCCTATCTGATTCGTACTTATCTTGAGGCAGGTTATCCTCAGCAACACTGGTCAAAGGCCTTCTCCCCTGCACTTCACAAAAATAACAGAATAATATTAGCCTCTTTTGGATAAAGCACACACACACACACACACACACACACACACACACACACACACACACACACACACACACACACACACACACACACCTCTGTCAGACCACAAATGGTGGCGACCCGTCCTAGACACCCTCGGGCCTGGGTTGTACCACTGTTTCGCCTCCGCCACCAGACGCGCCACAGCACCTGGCTCGCCTCGCGCCGGCACGGGTCGTCACGCTGTCCCCGTGAGACCACCTGCCTCGCTGGCGGGTTTTAATCAAGGGACTAATTTTCTCAAAACGTGAGGGATATTATGTGTTCTCTGTGGATTGATACGAAAAACCCAGTGTTGTTTGGTGCCTAGCATTCAGAAATATCAGCAATTAACGTACCAGCTATGATTGAAATGTGCATGATTGTGTGTGTGTTTTGCCATTTTTACTGTTGAAGTGTGATTCAAATATCCGTACATCGTTCCGTGAGCTGAGTGGACATATGCACCATTCTTCCATAACGACAGTTAATTCAAATGACGGAAGTTAGTGTGTGACAAATTGAATTACCAAATACAAAAAATTCAAGTCAACCTAAATTGGGAGGATGTCCCTGCTTGGCCAACTTGCAGCGTGCTGAATGTGTGCAGACCTTCGATGTGCTGAGTGGCGCGTCAGGGACGCGGTGTTCCGCGTCCCTGAACATACAACAAGGAGAAAACAAAGCACGCCAAGACACTGTTCACCTGGGTCAGATCCTACTGTGGCGCGGGAGTCAGTCAGTCAGTCAGTCAGTGAGTTTGTGTACACCTCAGCTGTGAATGAATCATGTAAAATATAATTTCTTTCAGGGTTGTGCAAACAATGTAAATCTTTTCTGCGTGGCGAAATGGTGAGATAAGTCAATGAAGTCCACTGACAGCAGCTAAATGAGGAGGGTTTATTAAATAATGACGCTAAATGAGATAATTAAACACGGGGGGGCAGACCTTGATTAGTCTGTCGTGTAGCTGTTCCATTTGGCAATAATGAGTGTGCACGTTTTTAGTGTGAAAACAGACAGTGACCCATAGCAAATCCTTACACGCGGGACGACTCCTAGCCTTCCACCATCACGTGAGCGCTGACAGAACATCGCACCAGACACGTGGCGACAAAAAAGCTTGAGCTCACAGCCTCAGTGCACGTGGGCAGAGTGCTGAGTCCTATTACCTGCCACGCTGCTCGCCACGCAAACATACTCCCAACGAAAAGAAAGGTCTGGACATGAAATATAACGTGTATTCAAAAAATAATGTTGAAATATATTGTTGAGTCCTCTTTCACGAATCTAGCACTTGTCCTTCCTCAACACATGGGCACTCTCACCATGAAAGCTCGGGAGTAAAAATATAGCACACAAACAAAAAATAATCCAGAAATATGAGTCCAAACCTCTTACGTTGGAGAGTCAGAACGTTAAATTAGCGAATGTAATTTACTACCACAACATTGCTCGGGAGAACCTCGGCGTGGGTGAGACACGGCCACCCATAGATCGTAAGTAAGGGGAAGGGGAGGGAAGGAAAGCAGACTGGAGTGGTGAAAGAAGGCGAGGAAAAATTTAAGAGCACTGCCAGCACATGCAAAGTGGAATGCGTGCCACATGCAATGCAAAATTCCACGCAAGTACTCCGGCAACAATCTGACCATAATAGGCTTGGTAAATACAAAGGAAACATGACGTAAGTGCCTCTCGCCCACGAACATCACTTGAAACTGCTTGACGTGAGAGAGAGAGAGAGAGAGAGAGAGAGGAGAGAGAGAGAGAGAGAGAGAGAGAGAGAGAGAGAGAGAGACTGACACGCACAGCTCGCCAAAGCGGACGGTGAGAAAAGTGTCAGGTGTCTAGCGAATGTGAGGGAGGGAGAGTCGCGAGGGAAGCAGTTAATGATTGTGGTCGATAATACAAGTGAGGGGAGAACATGAAGGGGAATGCAACATGTTACGTAACAAATGGAGAGAGAGAGAGAGAGAGAGAGAGAGAGAGAGAGAGAGAGAGAGAGAGAGAGAGAGAGAGAGAGAGAGAGAGAGAGAGAGAGAGAGTGTTAGAACGCAGGACAATTTGACCGCACTCTCTCACCACCACCTTACACACACACACACACACACACACATTATGGCGTGCTGCAGATGATGTAACTTACTCCTTCACATGGCTTGGGCTGGAGTGCTTTTTGACAAATAATGGTACAGTGGTAGTGCTCTTCATACTCATGCTATCATTTCCTCCTCCTCCTCCTTAACCAGTGCGTCTAGAAATGCTTTATTTTCTTCCACCACCACTAAGCATAGTTTTTTTTTTTTTTTTGTTATAGTCAGTGTTTATGTATTACTTTCCGTACCGTAGTTATTGGCGGCAGCCTGAGATATTTGGAAGTGGAAGTACAGTGGAGACCAAAACTCTATCTCAGAACTGCTGGCCGCTGAGGTAAAACTGAGTATTTACTACTACTACTACTACTACTACTACTACTACTACTACAACTGTTGATAACTATCCTTCTTTGCAGGCATCGTAAGACACAAGACGAGGAGCAAGCAAGATTCACGACGACACAGTTCTTCACTGACTCGTCAACTCACTGACTGCAAAGTGCGTCTGTGCAGAGAAGACAACACGTGTGGGTGCCGCCCTCCCGTGACTACTGAGGAGACAGGAAAGAGAAGAAACCAGGAAAGAAACAGCAAGAGGAGGAAGAGGAGGAGGGGAGGGAGAAGGAGGAGGAAGAGGAGGACGACGACGAAAAAAGAGTTGGGGATTAAAGGGGAGGAGGAACGGAACAAGAGGATGTACTGTGGTAAGAGGAGGAGGAGGAGAGGCGTAAATAGAATAAAGGAATAAAGAAATACAAAGAAGAGTACGAATGTATAGGGAAGAATAACGAAATATATTGTCAAATCAGGAAAAAAAAAAGAAGGAAAGAAAAAGGAAATATAAAGGGAATAGAAGCAAGAGTAGTGAAGCTTGAGATAGAATAAAAAAAAAGATATGAAGGAGTAATGGTTTATAAGAAGGGAGTAAGGAAATATAAGGAAGAATAATGAGAAGTACAGAAGGAAAAGGATATATAATGAAAGAAAATAGCCGTAGATAACGCCTATGAAATTTTACTGGCACACATTTCTTTCCTCCTCTCCTTCGATTACCTTCCAACGTGGCATACCCTTCCCTTAGCTAACCCAGCCATTATCCAAGAGGCAGAGAGGGAGAAGATACAGTGCTCACCTCCTCACCACGCCCTGCAATAAAGAGCAACACCTCCTCCTTCAATGACCTCATCCCAACACATCAAAGACAAACCCACCACCACCACCACCACCACCACCACCACCACCACCACAACCACCAACCACGACCATAACAATAATAATGACCAAAATCATAGCCCCTCCACAATTCCCGCCACAGTCAGAGCCGCACAGAGTCACCAGCAGCACCTCCAAGCCAGCTCTCCTTGTCCCAGCGGCAGTCCTCGTCCCCCCTTACCACCACGTCGCCTTCACCAGCACCACCCTCTCCCTCCTCCACGCCACCGCCGCCACTCCAGCACGAGACCGCCGCCCTTAACCCTCCGAGGAACGTGCTGCTCCAGGCGAGAGAGAGAGAGAGTGAGAGAGAGAGAGAGAGAGAGAGAGAGAGAGAGAGAGAGAGAGAGAGAGAGAGAGAGAGAGAGAGAGAGAGAGAGAGAGAGAGAGAGAGAGAGAGAGAGAGAGAGAGAGAGAGAGAGAGAGAGAGAGAGAGGAGAGAGAGAGACTGCTTCAGGTAGTGCTTGTTTTTTTTTTTTTTATCCATATAAGTCAAGGTAGCCTCTCTCTCAGTTGAGGGCGAAAGGTCGGATTTGTGTGGGGTGTGGATGGGGTGTGGGGTGGGGTGTGGGTAGGGTCAGCAGGGATGGTTAGGTTAAGTTGCTGGAGGTGACAGGAGCACGGTGAATTTGGGGAGTAGCCGGCATTACGTGGTCCGTCCCCCCTTCTCTATCTCACACACACACACACACACACACACACACACACACACACACACACACACACCCACACACATACACACACAAAGCCATCAAGAATACATACTACACAATACATAACGGAACCAGGAATCAGTTAAAGCAGTTAAGCCAGAAAATTGTGGAGGCGATCAAAGAGAAGAGTCTCGTTTACAGGGAGCGGGGCATCCGTCACGCGTCACTGGGGAAGAGGAGGAGGAAGAGGAGGAGGGGGAAGGGAAAGAGAGGAAAACCTTCTTTGATATCAGTGAAGGTTCCGTGCCACGTGCAAGTTTGGAAAGAGAGAAGGTTGAGGGAGAATGCTGCTGTTACTGATGCTGTTGGTGGTGGCGCTGGTGGTGGTGGTGCTGGTGGTGGTTGTGGTGGTGCTGGTGGTGGTTGTGGTGGTGTCTGTTTACGATGAAGGTGTTTTGTGTTTAACGTCTTTTTCTTGTTGTTCCCCGCCAAATTTAAGATAATTTGAATATATAAATACACTGCTATTAATGCTTGTCTTGTCACAGAGGCGAAATAAGACGTGTAAAAACACACCTAAACAACAACAACAAAACAACAAGCAGTATCAAGCAATAATAATATAATACAATATAAAAGTAATCTATTCACGCACACGCAAGTCTTCAGAGAGAGAGAGAGAGAGAGAGAGAGAGAGAGAGAGAGAGAGAGAGAGAGAGAGAGAGAGAGAGAGTGAGTGAGGGACTGCGAGGGTCAAAAATCGAGCGAATCGCCGTGGAATAAAAGATAATGTTGATATGCATTCAGGGACGTCACTCGCGGAGGGACCGCACGCGAGGGTCACCGGCGAGAAAGAGCCAGCCAGCCAGCCAGCCAACCACACACACACACACACACACACACACACACACACACACACACACACACACACACACACAAGTTAGGAAAACAAATACGAAAGGAAAAAAAAAAGAAAACAAGAGAGAGAGAGAGAGAGAGAGAGAGAGAGAGAGAGAGAGAGAGAGAGAGAGAGAGAGAGAGAGAGAGAGAGAGAGAGAGAGAGAGAGAGAGAAACACGAAAAATAAGAAGGGAAGGCCAATGATTTCTTTCTCAACGTCAGGCATCGTAAACAATCAGGAGGAAACAGAAACAAACAGGCAAGGAGACTCAGGTAAACAAGGTCAGGTCAAACACGCCACGAGTCACGGGGCCGATGAGAATGCGATCAAACCACGAAACGAGGCTGACATTGAGAGAAATGCAATGCTGGAAACAAAGAACGGAAGAGAAGTGAGGAAGAGGAGAAGGAGGAGGAGGAGGAGGAGGAGGAGGAGGAGGAGTTTTCGTGCCCCTCCCCCTGTCCCCTCCTCCTAGACCTTCAGGTGGCGTAACACACTTGCTTGGGGTACATACAAGAACTCTATGCGTGCTTGCGTGTGTGTGTGTGTGTGTGTGTGTGTGTGTGTGTGTGTGAAGATGGAATAGATAACGGAAAACAAGATGGACAGCTGAGCGCAACCTAATTTAGCGTAAATCACCGGAAAATATCGCACAACAGCCGAAGCCGAGTAGCAGCAGGACTTTTCCCTCTCTCTCTCTCTCTCTCTCTCTCCCCTACTCTCGGCAAGTCGCTTCCGAGCTTGTGCTATCGGGCAAACTTAATTAAACAATGCACATATATCTCACAAAATTGGCGATCGATACGAATTAATTACACGCTACAGTGAGGTGTTTTCTGAAGCATGAACGAAGGTATAGCTCCCGTTCCCTCCTCTTGCTTTGCTCCCTCAAGGCCACACTTTACCAGCCCTTATTGAGATGGATAGCCCCGTGAGCCCCATTCGCTTGTTCATCTCCGAGAAGTGCATAATTCCTGCAGCTTGGCCCGGGTAATGTTGCTGGTGGCCTTGCATACAGACGCCCACAAACTTTGGGCTTGTCGCGTTGTGAGATGGGAAAAATATGATGGACGGCGCTTGGTCTTTTTTTCTTTTTCTTTTCTTTTTTTTTTTTCTCTTTTTTCTTCTAGTGCTTCAGAACTTACGAACTTTGTGTGGCAGTCGTGAGAAGTGCCAAAACTCT
>NW_026973809.1:62500-72500 GCF_035594125.1 Scylla paramamosain | reverse complement strand
CACCCAACACCATCACCACCACCACGAACACCACCAGGTAACCTTTACCCTTCGCTAGGTGCGCACTCGTTCCCACCATCTTGAATTAAAATGTGAATATAAACGAGTGCATCAGCCTGGGAGCAGCGGCAACAATAGCAGAGCGGGGCAGAATAAGGAGAGAAAAATAGGCAAAGCGGAACATCCAGTGAGTGTGCCGCGCCCAGCCATGAATATGTTGATGGCTGCGGTAAGTATTATCCCTTTGAAGTTGTATTGATAGCGGCGCTGCTTGAAAGGATCGACGAGCAGGAGCCATGTGGTGTTAAATTCTGCGTTTAGTACTTCTGGGCTTTCGGGTGAAGCTGTGTTTTGGATGGAATAAGTTTCCCTTTGAGCTAAGATTGTTTTTTTCTTTCTTTTTCGCTTCAGTACGGCACGCAGAAGGAGAGACTGAGAGGAAGGATGCTTCGAACACACACACACACACACACACACACACACACACACACACACACACACACACACAGATTCAGATTCAGATTCAGATAGTTTATTGACCACAGGAAAAAAAAAAAAAATTATACAATTTAAAATACATACAGTTCTGGTCCAAAATACAGTAACTTCTCTTAATAGCACTATGCGAATGATATACATTAAAACTTTTATAACACATTTAAAACACAAATGCAATAGTAAAAATAAATAAAACACCTAAAATAATCGTTAAAGATGGGGCAGGAATCCAGCAAACATCACACTACGGGGGTAACATCTTAAGACTTGGAGATGCATACATAACTTTATCACTTAAACAACGCTAATAATTTATGCACTATAAAACACACATTATCATAATCAGTTCTGTCTACCAACAACTGATGAACAGTTGTGACATTATATGTTAATCTAAGGGTCAAAGACAAGGGACAAGTCTCGATGACATGTGTCTCGGTCTGCACGAGGCCGCAGGGACACAGCCTCTCCTCCATGGGAAGGCGACCACGTCCCCGACGGTTCCAGCGACCTGTTTCCACCGCCAGGGAATGAGCACTGAGACGAAGTCTTGTCCATGACACACGCTCTATCTCGTTCACTCTAGTACTTCTTGTGTATATATCATGTACTATTAGATTCGGGTTAATTTGTTTATAAAAGGTCAACCTATTTGACAACGAATTCCTAATATTAAGTCTCATTCTGTGCTTGGCATCTTCCACATCGTTAAAATCATTTATAGTCATATAAATATCTGTGATATACCTAGACACTTGATCGTTGTAATTTAACACTAACCTCAGTACGTGCATCAACGGGTCATCAACTATATCGTTTCTTTCTGTCCACACTTTATGAAAATATTTCCTTTGTTTTTTCTTAACAAGCGCTTTAAGTGAGGGTAAACCTAATTCCACCATGCAAATGTCATTATTAGTAGTTATTCTCACACCTAATAATTCCTTTATGCACCATTTGTATAGTTTCTCTATAGGTTTTAAGTCACAGCTGAGCCACGATTCGCATCCATATAGCACTGAAGTAGTAACACAAGCATCAAAAACTCTTCTCTTAATATAAAATGGTACATCATTATTCCTATTGATAAAAGATATAAATTTTAAAACATGACACTCTTTTTGTTTGCATGAAGCTTTACAGCTGTTGAGGCTAATCCGTCATCAGTGAAGGGACTACCTAAATATATATAGCTAGTACAGTAACTTACTCGCATATCCTGACACAATATCATTTCTTTATCTTCAGTATTACCATTTACCACCATAAATTTTGTTTTGTCATTATTAACCACCATACCGTGTGAGCTACAAAAATCATGTAGAATCTCTATTTTCCTTATCATTCCTTCTCTAGTTGTTGACAATAATACAGTGTCGTCCATCATCACTAATATGTGCAACCATGACAGAAAGCCGTCTAAAGGACATCTTTGTTTGATCATTTGAATCATTACATTGACATATATACTAAAAAGCACACAGGATGTAGGGGAACCCTGCCGCACACCCACACTAGTGGCAATTAATGCAGTTCCTATAATACTGTTAGTATACTTGTACATACCAGCTAACGCTAACAGCATTATCACCCCACATCCCATTTGCTTCAGACATGTAAATAAATCAATCCTAGGGACACAATCATAGGCTCGTCTAAAATCGACAAACGTTATAAATAATTTAAATTTCTTTCTTCTGGCAACATCCATCAACAATCTAAGTGTTAGTAAATGTTCAGTACATCCTCGGCCCGCCTGGCTGCCTGCCTGTTCTCGGTGTGGTGCAAACCACTGGGTGAGTCGTGCACACAACACCATATCATACAGTTTAGCCACGCTGTTGATTACATTAATAGGTCTATAATTACTTGGTAGTAGCTTTGAACCACGTTTGAATATCACAAACATCTTAGCATTAATCCAACTGTCAGGGTATGAACCACTCATGAATACTGAGTTGAATAATGTGGCAATGAACAATATCCAGGACGCAGGCAACCATTTAAACAAAACAGGAGGTATGCCATCAGGGCCACTAGCTTTATTAGACCTTAATTGCTTTATTTGGGTGTCTACCTCGTTAGTCGTAATAGGTTCATCTAATACAGGAATAGTAATTTGTGAGTGTAGATCGTTCAGGTCAGGGTATACAGTGTTTGGAGGATTAAATATATCTTCAAAATACGTTTTAAATGTGTCGTCACTTGGCTTAGTGTTTTCATTGAAAGCAGTGTCCGTCAGTTCACCTCGCCAATTAATAGCACTCCATAGTTTGGCATCATCATTTTCCTGTATCATTGTGTGCCACCTGTCACTGCCGTGTCCAGCCTGCACCACTCTCTCCTCACGGTGGTCATGCCCACTACTATCACGCGCACACCTGTACAGTACTTCTGACAGATTCGATGCAGTTACATTGACATCATCGCGTATCTGCATTTCTAAGTCAACTTCGGTAATATTTGACATAAATAAAGTTTGATTGATATTGTTAGACATTAAAGGTGGCTTTACAAGTGACTGCCTAGCAGTCAGTAGGTGATTACATTCGGCTCCGTGTTTACCCAGGTCACCTGCCCGGGCTGCCACGCTATCCAGACAAGGGGAGGGAGGTTGTAATGACATGACTACTGGTGCGTGATCAGATGGCAAATTTTCACCATCTATTACCTCAAAATGCTTTACATACTTAACCAAGTTCTCCGATATGATGCAAGTATCTAACTCTGATATCCACTCCCTTCCTCTCTTAAACGTCTTCTTACTCGTGAAGTGTGCATCACTTGTTTCATATTATTAACAACCAACAACTGCTCGTCTACACATATACCCAACATAGCTGCAGCATTATCATTTGGTGTGGTCACAGGGTCAGGTAGGTTTGGGTATGAGTACTGGTGATAGCCCAAGGCTGCAGGAAGGTCATTTACCGATACTCCCAGACGACAATTAAGATCACCAATTATAAAGCATCCATTATTACATTCATTGCACTTCACTTTTTCTTGAATATTACTTAATTGTGTATAACTGAAATAAACTGAGTCAGAAGGAGGTACATAACAAGCTCCGAACAGCACACCAGGTACACACTTTAACTTAAACCATACCTGGTCACCTGTACTCACATCCATGTCATATACAAGACTGTTTAAATGATTACGTATCAATACACATGTTCCACACACACACACACACACACACACACACACACACACACACACGTTGGTAACAAGTTCTAACAAGGAGGAGGAGAAGGAGGAGGAAGATAGTGTTACCATATACGTTTTAGCTAATGTACGCACGCTCATTAATATAACATCATCATTCTAGCAAGTAAATCTCTCTCTCTCTCTCTCTCTCTCTCTCTCTCTCTCTCTCTCTCTCTCTCTCTCTCTCTCTCTCTCTGTCAGACTTACTTAATAACCGTAGAGCAATGTAGGATTGGATGAATGTTTCCCAAGAGAGAGAAGGGGAAGGGAACGAGAGGGCTGAAGAGCAGAGGATGAAGAGAGTGCTGTACATGCGAATAACCTTGCACAGTCCTTCCCTCATCACTTGCAACCCCTCACTCCATCACCTCGCTGCTGCACGGCCTCCAACTCATAAATCTCCCCCCTCCTCCCTTACAGAAACATTTGCGTCATTTAAAACTATGCTGTAATAAGACAGGAAGGGGAATGGGAGATGTACAGTACTGGTGCTAACTTGTTTTATTTCCTCTTTCTCTCTCTCTCTCTCTCTCTCTCTCTCTCTCTCTCTCTCTCTCTCTCTCTCTCTCTCTCTCTCTCTCTCTCTCTTGTCGGTCTTCCTTTTCATTTAGTTCGTGAATTCATTTTTTTTTTGCATTTTTACTCCTGACTTCACTACGGTAGCGGTTATTTTCTTGTAATTTCCACGTCAATGTCATATTTGCACATATAGATCATGAACAACCTGGGAAGTTAGTTACTGTAAGATGTATTTTCACAGCAAAACATACAGGAGAGAGAGAGAGAGAGAGAGAGAGAGAGAGAGAGAGAGAGAGAGAGAGAGAGAGAGAGAGAGAGAGAGAGAGTACAGCATATACCGTATTTCTCAACATACCCACTTTTGCAAAATCGTATTCAGTCTTTATTAAACCGCCCTTGTGCAGCACGGCCTGGAGTCATACAGAGGAAGAGGAGGAGGAGGAAGAGGAAGAAGAGGAGGAGGAGGAGGAGGAGGAGGAGGAGAAGGAGGAGGAGGAGGAGGAGGAGGAGGAGGGAAGCAAGGAATATTAGAATACTAATGTTCCTACCGTTACCCCAGCCAGTCTCTCAAATTTTCTTTAAAGTGATCCATTTTCTTCCGAGAAACGCACGGGTATCTAAATTAGGCACGCCGGGAGGGAATTACCGCTGGCACGTAACGGTAAAGCCGATGCCTGCATACTATGGTCTGAGAGAGAGAGAGAGAGAGAGAGAGAGAGAGAGAGAGAGAGAGAGAGAGAGAGACAGAGAGAGAGAGAGAACCTTAGTACCCTGCTACAGCGTTACTGAGGACAGACAACAGGCACACCATCCAGATACGACCTAATATTAGCCTAATCAAATACAAATTAGTACATTAATAAACAACGATACATAAATACATTACATTACTAAGTAAGGTAATAAAAAATATCAGCAGGTATTGATGATAGTGTTCCTCAAACTTTTCCATTCCATTCCTCTCAAAAAAAAAAAAGTTTCAAAATCCCCATGGCTCCCTTCAGCTCTCTCTCTCTCTCTCTCTCTCTCTCCCTCTCTCTCTCTCCCTCTCCTCAGTCCTTCATCTCTCCCCCCCCGAAAAAAAAAAGTAATGTTGAAGCTAAACTAATTCTGCCATAATTCCTCTTCATCATCATAGTATCTAGGTCCAGTCAGCAGTCAAGGAAAGTGTAGGGTACGTGAACGGGAGGAAAGAGAATAGCCTATCGGGATGCCGTTACAAATTCTATCTGATAAGAAAAGAGAAGGAAAGTATAAAACAAGACGGAAACACAGGTAGACATAAAAGGAGATAAAAAAAATCCCAAATCTTATTAGGCAGAGTCGTTACAAAAGCGAGACACGCGAATGTCATAGAAAGGAATGTAAAATCTTAAATCGTATCGCAGTTACATCACGTGTACCCTGAGAGAGAGAGAGAGAGAGAGAGAGAGAGAGAGAGAGAGAGAGAGAGAGAGAGAGAGAGAGAGAGAGAGAGAGAGAGAGAGAGAGAGAGAGAGAGATTTACATTTTTCAGGTATGTCCCAAACAGGTACCACTTACACCAGCCCTCCTCGGCTTCTCCAAAATCTTGCCATGGCTCACGCTTTGAGAACCACCGGTCTGGAATCACCCACGCCCGGCTGCCCAAACCTTCATAGCGTCCAAGTTCCAAATATCCCCTTACAGCCGTGAGTTGAAAAGTCTTATGAGGGAATTATTACATTTATTATTCTTCCCACGGTTCAGTGCCTGGAGGCGTGGCTGTGATATTCTGACGCACCCCTTTAAGTGTGCTCCGAGTTTTCATGTACGTTCGTTTTCCTTTTAATTTCCATTAGAAAATTCTGAAACACTTCTTCACCTCACCTCCACTGCTTTGAAAAGGTTATAGATGAAGTGACACGGGATTCTAAGGGTACCTTTATGGTTCTAATGACAGATTAACAGGATTTCTATATTACTAACAGGAGAAACACTTTAAAGAAGTCCGCTAATCTTCTCTATAGCTTTTAAAAATAGAAGTGGTGAGAGAGCAGTGTTTCAAAATGATGATGATGATGATGATACCTCTGCACCAACAGGAACAACAAAGACTACTACTACTACTGCTAGCAATAATAATAATAATAATAATAATAATAATAATAATAATAATAATAATAATAATAATAATAATAATAAAAATGATAATAAAAACAAAAAAATAGACAAGAGAGAGAAAAAAAAAAAATAACTATGAGAGAAGCATGACTCAAAAATCCATATATAAATACAGAACATTTATAACACGACTCGAACTTACGAGTACATCAAAACATATTGAATATTTAGCAATAAGGAGCGAGTAAAGGAATTCAATATGTGTGTGTGTGTGTGTGTGTGTGTGTGTGTATACCAATGAGAGAGGAAAGATCGCGCACACACACACACACACACACACACACACCAGGGGAGGTATCATCATCAAATATGCTGGAAAAAAAGTAACGCCAAGAAAATATGCCAACAACTTTCTGGTGTGGATCCGCGTCTCGTCTGAAGCTTTGAGTCTTGGCTCCTCCCTTTTTTCTTCTTTTTGTCTTTTTCCCCTCCTGGTATTTTCCTTTCATTTCCATTTTTATATTTCCACGTTCCCGGCTTCAAAAGGAATTTCAGGGAGACTTCCACGAGTTTTATTATTAATGCCTCTCCGACTCGACAATCGATAGAAGCTTATAACATATTCAAAGTTTCCTGCGAAAAGTTAATTATTTTCTTATATCTTATGCTCCAGCACATCTCCATGCCGGCTTGCTGAGAAAGAGAGAGAGAGAGAAAGAGAGCGAGAGCGAGAGAGAGAGAGAGAGAGAGAGAGAGAGAGAGAGAGAGAGAGAGAGAGAGAGAGAGAGAGAGAGAGAGAGAGAGAGAGAGGACTGAGCTACCAGACTTAAAGGGTATACAATGACATCAAACAACTCTGGAATTGCTTTTTTTAACTCCCTTCCTTTTCTTTTTTATAAGGTTGGGTATTGATAAAACATCTGGTGGTGCTTCAACTCTGGATTCTGTATAGATGTGTCGTAATCCCTATAGCGGCATATGACCCCCGATTCTGTGGTGTTTTTACACCACAGAATTCACAACGACGGTCTTCTTTTGTTTACATAGAGAACATTGTAATTTTATTTTTGTATGGAGAGAGAGAGAGAGAGAGAGAGAGAGAGAGAGAGAGAGAGAGAGAGAGAGAGAGAGAGAGAGAGAGAGAGAGAGAGAGAGAGAGAGAGAGAGAGAGAGAGAGAGAGAGAGAGAGAGAGTAGAGGGTTACTTTTGTATTTTTATAAAGTTACAGAACTATTTAAGACTGTATCACGTGTTTAAAAAAAGTCATAGGAAGATAAAGGAAAATATTCGTTTTAGTAGTGAAAGGTTTAAGCAAAAAGAAAATTCACAGCAGTCAACTTTGGAAAATATGACTCATGTGAACTAAGAATGTACGGTTTTATATATGTGTATATCACTACCAAGCTGCAGAGAAAAAAAGTAGACACAGTAAATTTGCTTGAATATTTCAAATAATTCGGTGCCGTTCAGAGCCACCACGTCTAAGTCTGTCTTCCCCGGTAATCCTCTAACCAAACATGTGATCAACTGTGTGCAGGGCCGATGTAATCATAACTGCGCCAAGTGTTCCAAATTACATTAAACGTCTCAGTGTTCGTCTTAATAAGGGAAGGGAAAGTTTCAAGGTACAATTTCTAATACTTATTTAGCTTTGCAGGCTGTCTCTTCACATGGTCTGCGGCGTTTAAGCTTCTTGCTGTTGCAACGCCAGTGTCAGCTTCTTAAAATTCATGCAATTTCTACCACCGCCACCACTATTAAGGACGAGGAGACACTCTCAGAAAAGTCTCTATTTTTATAAAGGGTACGAAGTAAGCGTGGTTTACATAACGAGTCTCTTTTGTTATTCTTCTCACGATACTTGTGTGTAAATTGATTCTCGAGCATATCTTAATAATTTGTTGTATGAACATTACTTTGCGCCTTTGATACATCTTCCAGAGTTATTCAAAATTGTGAAACCTGTTTGAAATATTAATTCTCTGTAGCATTATATATTTTTTTCTAAGCTATAAATAAGGACGTCGTTAAGCTCACACAGCCATGAAGAGAAATCTGCATAAACCCATATTTTCTGAGGAGTGATAAGGAAAATACCGAGAGTAGATAAAGCAGACAAAGGGAGTGAATGTAAAGGCAAAGCGGGAAAGCTGAGACACGGCTGCAGAAGAGAAGCAAGGGATGAGTCACACACGACGTGCATGCATTAAGTAGGGACGGATCAGACTCCTGCAAACAATTATGATGCTGTTTACGTGCATAAAGGAATGGAGAGTAAATTTCTTCAGATAATTTCTATTGACAGGCAGCGTGGGAATGCTGAGGTGGTTACTTAGGTGCTATCAAAACGCGGTGACAATTGTCCGTAGAGTTACGAATGACTTTTAAGAACAGGGAAATCAAGGAAGTTGCATGAAGCCGTCAGACGTACACCTGGCAGCTCCTGTATTTCCTGCCTATTTCCAACTATCATACTCATCCATACGTTAATCTAATCTTTTAAAGCTCCTTAATTACTCAGCACTAACAGCCTGATTACTGGGTCCATTCCAGTCATCTACCACTTTATGACGAAGGAAGTTTCTCTGGAACAGGTCTTTCCTGACCAATCTAAGAATAGGCGGGCGAGGTTAGGCGTGCTCCACCATTACTATCGGAGTTGTGTATCACTCACTCTTGGGGCGTGGGTGGGGGAGAATGGTGTTCATCTGGCTAATGACATCAAAATGCAAGGGAGCTATCAATGTGGGCGTGGAGCTGAAAATGGCTTACAAATACAAATTTATGACAGATGAATACCAGAAAACAACGGGATTGTGAAACAAAGCCTTCATAATTGGTAGCACCGCTCATGATATTACCACCAATTAAAGCATTAATGTTGTCAGTACACCTTTCATAACCAGGTGAGCTGAAGATAAATGTAGAGTTGCATATTTATCATAACTATTAAGTTCCCTCCCCTTTACACATCCGATCAGAGATTTCATTCACTTATTAATACTGTTGGTTGGACTGCCACGCTCATATTATCCTTCTGCTGCTCTATGTATTTGTTCATTGCATTTATGTTTGTGTTCTCCGGTATAATCATTAACCTGTATTGTCGTCAGGTCCGTTCACAGGTATGTTGATCTCTCTCTCTCTCTCTCTGTGTGTGTGTGTGTGTGTGTGTGTGTGTGTGTGTGTGTGTGTGTGTGTGTGTGTGTGTGTGTGTGTGTGTGTGTGTGTGTGTGTGTGTGTGTGTGTTTGTGTTTGTGTGTTTGCATCCGCCTCAAGCATACTGAGTCTGTTCGCCATCCTATGAGTGTGATCAGATGATGCAGACAACATGCAGGTGATCTAATGTTTGTATAATTGGATGCATTGAGTACGAGTGTGTCTCTCTCCCAAGGCCAGTCTCCCCGCCCACTTCCAGTTCATATCTTGATGGTTTGGCCTCGTTAACCTGACACATTCACTGCAGCACACCAGGATCTATACTTTTGTGAACGTGTATTTATTTTTGTAAAACGTAAAGCTTTTCAGTCGTACAATAAATGTGTTTAATCTATCATTTTTTTAAAGCGATAATAGAGAACCATTTAACGGTGAAGCTGTTTTTATTGCCTATAATCATATGCTTATCCATGTGACTATCCTGCATCGCGCGCGCACGCACACACACACACACACACACACACACACA
>NW_026973809.1:37500-57500 GCF_035594125.1 Scylla paramamosain | reverse complement strand
TTTATCCACCTTTCTTATTCCTTAGTCGCACTGTTCCCAAACAAATGTTCAGTAACACGTCACACAACAATTCTCAGGGTAAAGGTAAAATTTCTCCTACCAGGAAACTACAAGGTCTGAGCGCGTTAGTTAGGTTTACGTTGCGACACTTGGCAGTTGATACAATTTTACATGACCACACGGACTGAAAGGACACAATTCTCTTTCATTCTTTCATTCTACACTGTTATAGGAGAAGCCTTTAGCTTGTTTCTAGCTGAATTTGTTTCTTTGATTTCTGGATGGCGTTAGCACATAAATATTCAGAATTGTACTCGTAGCATCTGGTGAATTTCGTTATCTGTGGCGTGGGGGACAGAGTCGAGGGTATACAGTGAATACTTTAAACTTTTTCCTATTTATTGTTCACCGTTCAAAACGTTAGTTAAAAATGATTCAGAGATTTTCACGAACGCTTATCTTATCTTTCCTTTTTGCTACAAATGTTAACAAGAGAAAAAGCATACATAAAAAAATGAGAGGCAAGGGTTCAGCGCACGTGTGGGCGGCGGTGCAGGTGTCGACGAGTAGGCGACACACTCGGCGCAGCAAAATGGTGGAGGCTGACTGTCTTAGCCATGCCCACTCTGTTAAAGCTGTGGAGCGAGAACTGCACAGCCTTATCATGATGTCTCACTTGATGTATGACCAAGGAAGCTCAGGCTGTAGCGCGTCTGACTACAATGCAAGATTTCCCGAGTTCGAATCCTGGTTACGGCCGGGGTTTTTTTAGGACGATTGCTCGCTCCTAGGTTGACCAAGCATTAAAATGGATACCGGTTAGCTATAACTGGGAACAAAGCAAAGAACTGGCTACCCTACTCCATGTGCCGAGCCCCTATGCCAACCGCGGCTCACCTTTACGCTTTAATGATCGAGGACAATAAAGCCTTTCCTTGATGTATGACTGAGAACGGTGAAGTCGTGGTGAGAGAACAAAGCGTCTCTGAAAAGTATAGTCAGAATCCAATATAGTCTCTCTGAACGGGTTTACGTCAAGAGGAGGAAAAAAAAAAACTGCCGTAAGATAATAACACTCAACGGACTTATAAGTATCAAGGGCATAATATTCCTGAATGGCGGCGATTATAAGATTTTTCAAGACAATAATAGATCAGAAAATGTTGGATTCTCCGAGGCATGAAGGCTAAAAATATATATAATGAAAAGAAGATGGTAATGACTACACAAATGAACTCAGCATTGAAGAGAGAGAGAGAGAGAGAGAGAGAGAGAGAGAGAGAGAGAGAGAGAGAGAGAGAGAGAGAGAGAGAGAGAGAGAGAGAGAGAAGAGCTGTGTTTATTACTTAATTACTGTTATGTTTTATGGGTACCATTGCTCACGGGAACAGAGGAAGTGCAGCTGACGTTAGTATGGAGTTCACGGCTTCATAACACCTTTTATATAACGCTACACACTGTTTATTCACTTTTTAATTTTCTTTTTTTCACAATAACGCTTCTTAACTTCTCTTTATGCTTGTTGCTATTATTATCCATTACTGCTATTGCTGCTGTTGTTGTTGTTATTCATATGTACTACAGCGCAATAATATGGAAGTAAAGAGCAAGGTTTTTTTTTTTTTCTTTGTTCCTCTTCTTTTCTTACCGGTTTTCCTGCATTGTTTCAGCGTCCGTGCGGGAGGAGAAAAGGAAAGAAGCAATAATAATGGAAGAGTGTGGATGGGTGGAAAAAACAACAACAACAACAATAATACTGCTCTAGTTCTCGTGTCTTTGTTCGTGATCCGCTTGTTGCGCATCCGTATCGCTTATTTCTTTTTCCGCTTCTCGTAATGTCATTTGTTTCATCACATTTTCTGGTCTTTCTCCGGTTTTCTTATCATCATTTATTCGCGGTGGTGTTTCTGTATTCATCGCGTTCGTTTCGTTTTTTTTTTTTTGCATGTTATTTTCTCTTGTTTAAACTTTTTTTTGTAACATTTTCTTTTCTTTTTCCTCTCCTTCTTGTTCTTCTTGTCGTTCTTCATTTCTTGCTCTTGTTGCTGTTGTTGTTCTTCTTCTTCATCCTCCTCCTCCTCCTCTTCTTCTTCTTCGTTATTCTCATCTGTCGTTGTCATAATGTTCTCTCTTTACCTGTTCTTTTCTCCTTCATCATGTATTAATGTCTTGGCTGCGACGATCATTCTTTTCTTTGTTCTTCTCATCACTCTCAATGATGAACAAGAAACATCCTCTTAGGAGGGAGCTCGCCTCATAATAAAAAGCAGGACAATAAAAAAGGAAGAAAATCATGGAAGAGAAGATCAAGAGAAAGAGAAGTGAGAAGAAAATAAAATGATCTTAATACGAGGTAGTTTATGAAGTGCATCTTTGTTTTTAGATGAGATGTAATGATGACGACTATGATGATGATGATGATGATGATGACGATGGTGATAATAATGATAATAATAATAATAATAATAATAATAATAATAATAATAATAATAATAATAATAATAATAATAATAATAAAATAATAATGATACTGGAAATAAGTACAACAACAACAACAACAACAACAACAACAACAACAAAAACAACAACAACAACAACAACAACAACAACAACAACAACAACATTGGACACAAAGACAAATTTTTCCTTTAAGCAGTAAGGAGGGAACGAGAGAGAGAGAGAGAGAGAGAGAGAGAGAGAGAGAGAGAGAGAGAGAGAGAGAGAGAGAGAGAGAGAGAGAGAGAGAGAGAGAGAGAGACAAACTATACAGACAGGGAAACTACAGTACACACCCACCCACCTACCTATCACCCACCTTCCCACACACAGTAAAAAACAGAGCAGGTACATCGACTTGATATTAAGGTTACGAAAGGATACGAGGCGAGGATCCCGAAGCCCGAAGCCAGAAGCCCGACGCGTGAGAGGAAGCACGAGTAGCGACGAGCGTGTGGCGGAAAGCCGGCGGTAGGGGGGGGGAAGAAGAACAGAAAAGGGAAACAAACGAGACCAGGAAACAGGGGCAGGGTTACATGACGATACCAGAGAGAGAGAGAGAGAGAGAGAGGCATGAAGTTATGACAGAGATTAGCTTTAATATTTTTGTTTAAGTCTGCTGCCTCAGTTCTCTTATTCTGCCGAGGATGAAACGGGAACGAGAAGGGCTGTGGGGGAGGGAGGGAGGGAGGGAGGGAGAGGGAGGGAGGGAAGAAATACGGTAAGGGAGTAAGGGCGGGAATATAGAATGAAAGAATGAATAAATGAATGATGCATGGAGTCGAAAAGGAAGAAAGGAAAGAAAAAAACGGATGGAAAGTAGAAGTAAGACAGTAAGGAGTGATGGAGGGAAGGAAGAAAGATAAGAAAATAGGAGGGGAGGAGGCAAAGGAGATAGGAGAGGAGCACGGAGGGAAGGAGTGAAGTATGTATTGAAGGAAGGAAAAAAAAGAAAGAAGGAAAAAAACCTTAAGGAGGAAGCAGCAAAGTAAAGAGGCCAAGGAAAGGAAGAAGGGAAGGAAGGAAGGAAGGAAGGAACGAAGAAACGAAGGGAAATCATAGTAAATGCATAGTAAAATGAAGGATGACTGGTGGGGAAAGAAGCTAGAGGGAACATATATCGATAAAGTCAACATCTGGGCGGCTGGGTGGCTGGACAGACACAGATGGATGCCTCACCAACAAATACACTCCGATACCTTAAAGATGAGAACGGGGACGCTGAAGAAGGCAATGATGAAGGCACTTTTGGCTGCTGCAGAGGAGGAGAGGGAAAAAGAGAGAGGGAGAGAGAGAGAGAGAGAGAGAGAGAGGGAGTGGGAAGGAGTGCAGAAATCAGGTGTGTGTGTGTGTGTGGCATGCTGATGGAGGTGATGGAGGTGGTGGTGGTGGTGGTGGCGGTGAGGGAAGGAAAAAGAAGGGCAAGCAAGCGTGTATGTATGTTTGTTCTGGGTCAGTGCACCGCCGCCTTCACTGAGAGCACCTTTAGTATATACATGAGGCGGAGGGAGAGCTGCTGCTTGTGATACTGTGGTGGTGATGGTGGTGGTGGTGGTGGTGGTGGTTGAAGGTGGTGTAGTGTGTGGAAGTTGAGAATGAAGTAAGTATGAGCGGGGGATGGATGAGTGAGAAAGTTAGCCGAGAGAGAAAGAGAGAGAGAGAGAGAGAGAGAGAGTAAAAAAGGTAATAGCGTCGCAAGTGACACCTGGTAACCACAATTAGGAGAGAGCGGTACTTCTCCCACCCAGAATTTGCTTGGAGCGGGGATCGAACTTGCAAGCTTTCAACAGCCACGCACGTACCATAAAGCCAACTCCCGTGAGAGAGAGAGAGAGAGAGAGAGAGAGAGAGAGAGAGAGAGAGAGAGAGAGAGGGGAAAAAGAGCTGAAATGTGAGAAAATTTGTCGAAACGAGTGGCCCCCAGCTGGGTTGAGGAGGAGGGTGAGTGGAAGTAAAGGAGAGGAGTACGGGAAGGCAAAGGGCGGGTGTGGTAAAGGCATGGAGAGTGAACGTGTGAGACTAAGGTGCAATGGCAGGCTGGGAAAAACATTAAACCACGACTGTAAAGGTGGAAGGAATGCAGGTGTGTGTGTGTGTGTGTGTGTGTGTGTGTGTGTGTATGTGTGTGTGGTGGGGGGATACTGGAAGGAGGGAGAATGCTCGTATAAAGGTGAAAATGGAGGGAGCAGCAAATAGTTAAGGATGGGGGTGAACGTGTGAGACTGTGGGCCCATTCATTAAACATTCATTAAACATTAGGGTTACTGGCCCGCAATCCGAATCCCCAACGTCGGGCATCCTACTACGAAACTGGCGCGCTGATTTTTTAAACAGAAAACGGCAACCCGACGTTCGTACGAGGTTATCGGAAGAGTTGGCAGCCTTTGCTCCCGATATTGGTAGACCTGAGCACATATAAACAAATCCACGTGCTACCTTTACTTCGCCCACAGCTTCGCCGCTATCATGAGTGTGCCTGCCTCTTCTGTTCTCCTCCTCTCTCCACGAGAAAAAGCTGTCGCACTCACAAATGCTCAACGCCAGAGACTGTCTGAGGTGATAACTTCAAAGAAAATCCTGTAGGATCATTCTACAGACTTCAACGGGATAAGAAAAAAAAAACAGAAAGCTTGGGAGGAAGTAGCTGCTGAATTCAACCTCAGCTACCCTGCTGAACGTCCCAGGACAGTAACCCAGCTCAAACGGGCTTGGGAGTACATACGGTAAGTGGATGTAAATATTCTGTATATTTTGTGTATAGCAGGTGAATTTTTGTGTTTAGCAGAGCAATAACATATTGCATCATGCTGCATCCGTAAGGGCAAGCTGAGTGTATCTCATTAATTAAATTAACACTCAGGTTTACCTCTCACAAAGGGAGTGTGTTTATCTTGCTGATCTAAATTGGGTTTTTAGCTTGCTGGTGTACTGTAAAGGGGTGTTTTTCAGCTTGCTGGTCTAGAAGGGGTGTTCTAAGCTTCCTGGTCTAAGGGGGGTGTTTTTAGCTTGCTGATCTAAAGGGGGTGTTTTAAGCTTGCTGGTCTAAGGGGGGGTGTTTTTAGCTTGCTGGTATCTCACAAGTAGCATATACCATTTCTTACCTGCCCTTTATATGATTAATGGATTATTAATATTTTTTTCTTTAGCAAATATTTAAGAAAAGCTCCATGGTAAACAGCAATATTAGGTTAAGTTCAGGTTAGGTTCAGGTTAGTTTTTTACTTGGAAATATAAGAAATGGAATTAAGAAATAAAGTACACAGACAATAAATGAATATTATTATATTTGTCCAAATCATTCCTAACTGAATATTCTGTACAGCACTACTGGCATTGTTTAGTAATCTACATTATGTTCATGCTTACAGAGTGAAGAAGAATCACAAGAAATTTCTTCATGAGTCCTTCAAGACTGGTGGAGGGCCATCACCAAAACCAGTCACAGATGACTTCTTGGCTGTTGCAACAGATGCACTGGCTGTGGAGCTGCAATTTGCAGACAACCAGCTAGATAGCTTAGTACCCATAGTCATAAGAGAAGAGGAAGTGGGTCTGTATTTTGGCTTTCTTTTCTGTTAGTCTTTAATCATATACACAATCTTACTTATTGCCTTCATTTTTCATACTATTTCTTTCCCCATTTGTTATTATTATTTTTTTTTTTGGACAGTAGGCTGCCCTGGCAACTGTGAAATTATCATGAATACGTTGTTTTTTGGATATGTTCATGCATTGTCATATAATTCTGTTTCATTCAGTAAATTTACAGTTACTAGAAATTTAGGAAATACACAACATGTAGTGCGCAATAGCGTTGATAGTAAAATTAACGTTAATGGCCATGGACATCAATGTTAAAAGTGGAGTTAAAGTTAGGTTAGGTTCAGCTAGGTTGGTATAGGTTAGGTTAGGTTAGATTAGCATATTTTCATTTGTGTGCACTGGTAGTGATTGATGCATCATAAACATCTTTGTAAAAATTTTGTTTCCTGTTTTAACATTAACTTCTCATCTAGCAGAAATAATTGACGACGACATGCTTCCTGCATGTACAATAGCAGCAGGACCATCGACAACACCAGCAGCAGGACCAGCAACAGCACCAGCAGCAGGACCAGCAACAGCACCAGCAGCAGGACCAGTGACAGCACCACCACCAGGACCAGCAACAGCACCAGCAGCAGGACCAGCAACAGAACCACCACCAGGACCAGCAACAGCACCACCACCAGGACCAGCTTCAGCACCACCAACAGTTACAGCAACAGCACCAGCAATGGCACCAGCAACACCACCAGCAGGGCCAGCAACAGCACCAGGAGGAACATCACAAACTGGACCCTCCACCCGTAGAGGCCGAAAGAGACCCCTACGCAGTGAGAGGGAGGAATGTTTCCGCGCTATTCGAGAAGGTGCAGAGACCTTCAATGACGACTTGAAAGTGTCATTGCAAAACTTCTCTGCTCTATGTGAGAAGCTTGGCAATCAAGCTGAAGTGGCAGCAAATGCATTTGCTCAGGCAATGCAAACATCAACAAATGCATTTGTTCAGACTATGCATAATGTTGATAGCACTATGGAACAAGTACGCAAGTACTACAGCCCAGCTTCTGGGAGACCCAGCAGTCTGTAAGTATCCTGTGTGTGTGTGTGTGTGTGTGTGTGTGTGTGTGTGTGTGTGTGGTGTGTGTGTGTGTGTGTGTCTGTGTGTGTGTGTGTGTGTGTGTGTGGTGTGTGTGTGTGTGTGTGTGTGTGTGTGTGTGTGTGTGTGTGTTGTATATTTGAGTGAAAATAAATAAAAAAAACAAACAAATCTTGACCTCCATTTATTTTCATGACCTACACTTTGAGGGTTCATATATGATTATATATAACATTTCTTTCATGTCTTGTCCTTCACAGGAAAATATATAATTATATCCTACATGGTACTTGTATCTTGTATTGAGTCACATAACAATGTATCAAATGACAGATGCAATAGAGTTTAAGATTGAACTGATATGCATTACAATTTTGGGATAGAGGAAAGCACTTCCACTTGGCCAAGAAGGGTGTGAATGCACTCCTTTGACAGCCGGTACCTCCGAATGAACTCATCCTCAGAGTAGGCAGCAAAAGGGTTTTGGTGATCCTTGACCAGTCTCCTTGGTAACCTTGCTTGATCAGCTCGATCAGCATGTTGAAGGTGCACAAGAGCAAGAATGCCAGCCTAAAAAGAAATTCATCTTCTTAAGTCCTCCCTCACAAAAAATACTAGCAAAATTAATGTTATCAATAATATTATCAATAACAATGCCATAATATGAAATGTCAACATATATGGGAAGCAGAGCTAAAGCCTGCTGGCCTGAACAGCTCACTGGCTGTCTGGCTAGCTGGCGGCTGTCAGAGACCTGCTCCATCACAATAACAATAAATTAACCTGCGTGAGATGGCAAAACTAATCAAAACAAAGTTAATTCACCATAAATAATAATACCAAAACAACTTGACCCACAGCTATCCTGCAGCTGTTCTGCAAGCTTTTCTAACGACAAACAGCTTCCACACATATTATTTGGGCTCTGCATGTAATATTGACAAGTAATAGTGCTATACATACCATGGTTGAAGCTCCAGGAAGGTGTAGAGATGTTGGTAAGAAGTGAAGACAGGCTAGAAGCTTGCGCCACGACAACAGGCCCCTAGGCATACGTCACGTCCAAACACCAAGTTCTTTTAAAAAGTTTAAGTACTGACAAAAAATATTGTATTCGTGTAATAATATGTTTAACCTGCATTATTACGTATTTCCATACAATCATAACACATTTCTGCTATGAATGAGAGGATAATACATTCTCAAGCAAAATTCGTAGGTGCTTTCGGAGGGTGTCAGGCTCCCGAAAGATTTCTCTCCGAACGTGTCAATATTTTTTTTGGATTCAGACGCAGACGCCCGACATTTCGGGCTCCAGGAGTGTTTAATAAATCGACTTCACCGGATTCGGAATGCGGGCCACTAACCCTAATGTTTAATAAATGGGCCCACAGGGCCCATTTATTAAACATTATTGTTATTAAACATGTGTGTGTGTGTGTGTGTGTGTGTGTGTGTGTGTGTGTGTGTGGAGGTGAGGTGTTGAGCAGTGTAGTGTGCTGAAGGATGCAGGGAGACGCGAGGTTTGGCAGGCAGGGTGTAACATCAAATTAAAAAAAGAGGTTACACACACACACACACACACACACGACTAAAACTCCACTATTGATAATATAGTTTTAACGCTGACAATTCTACTACTATTACTACTACTACTACTACTACTACTACTACTACTACTACTACTACTACTACTACTACTACTTCTTCCTCTCCTTCTTCTTCTTCTTCCTCTTCTTCTTCTTCTTCTTCTTCTTCTTCTTCTTCTTCTTCTTCTTCTTCTTTTTCTTTTCATTCTCCTTCTTCTCCTCTCCATTTTATCATCATCGCATTATCATCATCATTATAATCATCATCAATCACAATTATCATTATAAGAACAAAAGGAACCAATGCACCATTATATATATACATAAGAGCATACGTAATCATGTAAATACGAAATTATTTAAGCTCTTATATACTTGTATATACTTGAACAGCCTGGTTACTACAATAAGAATGGTGCAATCAGGTATAACACGAACGCAACTGATAATTCTGGACCTTGTAGTCAAAACACGCCAATAAAACTTACGAGCAAAAATATTAGAAGTTACGAGCGCACCGAGGTAATCTCACATACATAATTACTGCCCCTTCAGGAGTACATAGCGTTCTGAGAGGGGAGGGATTTCTTCTCCGACTAAAGACAATGGCTCGAGCTGGCACAAAAAATCTAGTCTCTGTGACGTGAGTCGAGGTGAGGTGTGTGAAATGATGAAGCCCTACAGTAAGTAAACCTTGCCTAGCGCAGAAAGGTGGAGGTTATACATGGGCCGCCACGTGTAGGTCTGATGGGTTCTTGCTGCTCCCCTTATTTCCTAACGCTCTTATGACAGTGTAGTAAATCAGAGAGTGTGTTGTTAGTTAAGGTGTAGAGACGTCACCATGCAGGACCTCCTCACCATGACTTTACCATGAAGTTAACTCGAGAGAGAGAGAGAGAGAGAGAGAGAGAGAGAGAGAGAGAGAGAGAGAGAGAGAGAGAGAGAGAGAGAGAGAGAGAGAGAGAGAGAGAGCATAACCGATCCACAGAGATGAAGCTTGAATGACCAGTATGACGGTGAAGTGATGGAGAGAGCCATGTTTGAGTCCCGGTAATGCCTGTCTCATTTTCGCCACCTCCCCGACCTTAATTCACCTTAATGTAACGCATCCAGGCTGGGGCGGTGCTTGTGGTGAGAGCAGCACGTGGGAGGCAGGGTAACATGTACAGCCATGGTCAATATCAAACAACATGCTGGATTCCTTCCCCCTCCCTCATTCTGTGCTTACCTTCTCCCCTCAGTCTGAAGTCACCGGGTTAGCTGGGAATCAATTTGTCATAATTTTTTTTTTCTATGAGGAGGCTCAGTAGATCAGAACTTTTAAGATTGAGAAAGTCGTTTCTTTGCATTGTGTTTAGCTTTTTTACCTCAATCTAAAGTCCTGCAGTTTATTGAGAATCTATGTATTTCCAATTTTTTTTTTTTTGTGAGCAGATTGTCAGCAGGTCACAAAAGTTAAGATTGAGAGAGAACACAAAACACAGTGAAGGTGAGGATAGGTTGCTTCACTTATATAATCACATTACCTTCCAGTCCGAGGTGTCTAAATGTAGCAGTTTTAAAGGTGCTGTCCACGTTATCAGTGTTGAGGGTGTTGAGAATCTGCAGCCCTGTAGTGCGTGTGAGGGAGGGTCTCGTTCTGACGGTGGAAAGGTGAGGCCAATGAATAAAGGTCATAGAGCTGGAATGGAGGTGAGGAGCGGAAAATGCCATCTGGATAAAGAGAGAAAAGAGAGAAGAGCTCGTTTAAGACACATATATATAAATGTTTCGCAATGTGGATCGCTTAAGTCACGTTGCTGACAAGTCGTGAGAAAAGCTACATGTTAGAATAAAGGAAATACACACAACAAATCTAAACTACATGATGAAAAGTTACATGTCAGAATTACGATGAGACTTTCTATCTTATATCATGAAAAAGCTAAACTATATCATGAAATATGTATGTCAGAATTAGATCATGTCAGAATTAAAAAGACCATTCAAAACCTTCTTTAAATTACGTGTATCATGAATGTACTGCTCGTGGGCAATTTTCACATCCCCGTGCGTTAGTTCTCACAAGCTTTGATTCATTTTCATGCCCTGCCATCCTGTGAATAGCTCTTGTTAAACCTTCATTTCCGTCACCCCTGGATCATAGTCACTTATGTAATTTAGCTAAATGTCACATCAGGATTATTTTCCTATTCGTTGCCCTGTTACCTTGAATAATAACAGCAACAATAAAAAAAAGCAACAGCAACAACTACAATAATTATAATAACAATAACAATATCAATAACAACAATACCGTCTACCTCAGCCTACTTGGAGGGGTCGAACACGCGTGGCCGATGACAGGCACGTCCCCGAGACAGATGAGCCTCTCAGGAGCACCTGGCAACACTCGGGAGGGTGATGCCCATTCCCGGCCCTTGTCACCATCACGGCAGATATGAAGGGTGTGTGTTATTGCCGCTCCGTAAACAGGTGGTGCAAGATGACACCAGCGGCACAATACCATCAGTGAAAGACCGATGACCGCCCCAAGCCAGCCAGCCATGACCCCATTCAGTCGTAACATCAATCACGTGAAATGGATTAATCTCGCGTCCCATCGCCCTTAATAGTCTGCATAGGTGGCTAGATCGTCAGTCAAGAAGGGGATAACACACACACACACACACACACACACACACACACACACACACAGTACATTTATCGCTTTGCTGGCACTTGGTTGACATTCGCTGTCGACTATTTGCTGCACAGAATCCGAAATGGTTCCCAAGAAGCGTTCCAGATACACACACACACACACACACACACACACACACACACACACACACACACACACACACACACACACACACATACACACACACACACCTGTTGTTGTTGTTGTTGTTGTTGTTGGTGCTGTTGTTGCTACGTATGATGGATTTCCTATTATGATCTTTACTCGGTAACCTCTGTTTGTTTGAGTGTCAGTCTAGTGGTTATATTATTGTTATTATTATTATTATTATTATTATTATTATTATTATTATTATTATTGCTGTTGTTATTGTTGTTGCTGTTGTTAATGTTACTGTTGTTGTTGTTGTTGTTGTTGTTGTAGTTATCAACATTACTGTTATTATTATTGTTATTATTACCATCATCATTATCATTATCATTATTATTATTTTCATTGTTGACAGTACCACTACTATCACTACTACTACTACTACTACTACTACTACTACTACTACTACTGCTGTTGCCATTATCATCGCCATCACTTCAAGAGAGGTCTGCATAGAGCACCGCGATGTGGCAGCCTGGGATAGCTGTGTTTAAGTCTTCCCAAAGCTCGGGTGACCAGTGAGTGTTACGAGCCAATGGTGAGATCGACATGTCATCTTAACTGCACCCTTGACACGTGCAGCCTGTTCAGTGACGCACGGGGTAGGTGAGTGACTGAGGCCATTCATTTATGTCATAGCGGTAATCATTGGGTTTATTGTTTAATCCTCACTAAGCCCTTCCCACGACACACCTTGCGTTACCATCACTTCTCCGCTACATTAAGTTTCAGTTTTAATGAAAGAATTCGTCGATCTTCAGGGAAACTGCAAAGGTTTAAATAGATTAATGGATAAGGATGAGAGGTGGAAAAAGGCAGGGATGTTTCATGCAGGGACTGCCACGTGTAAGCCAGATGGATTTTTGCAGTTTTATTTTCTTAGTATTTTCTTACGTTCTTACCTATATGTAGCTAGGTAGCTCGGCTCACACAGTAATAATTGACAAGGACGTGATCAATCATTCATTACTGACAAAAAAAAAAAAGCTTCCTCTTTTCGGTTCATCTAATCTGCAACAGACTTCATGACTTTTTAAACACGACGCCCACAGGCCACAGAAGCTAAAATGGCATGAGATTCTTCTTCTTTTTTTTTTCTTTCAGAATATGATTGACGTTTGCTTGCGAACTGGTATATACTGGCGCTGCTTGACCATTGTAAGTCTGTTCTGTGACTTTTTTTTATTTTGTTTTGCCGAAAGCTTTATTAATTTCCTGTTCATTTCCATAACGGTCAACCAAAAAAATAAGTCCCTAATTTCGTCTTGTTCTTTACTCTCATGGTATTTTAAATGTCCTTTGACCAATTACCTGTGCGCATTGTCAGCCCTCGTGAAATTGCTATTCTTTAATTAATCGATTATTACCTTCACTACCTACAAAATATACACCGTAGAAAAATATCTGTCTTTAGCCACACAGACTTACCAGCACTGAGAAGACCCGCCACCGCCATTGCCACTTGTTTTGTCTACGAGCATGCTAGGCGCTGGGCACTATGAATTGATGTGTAGTGGGTTGAGATTGAGAGATCGCATATTACCAAAGCATCCATCTTTTCACACGGGACCAGGTCAGTAAGGGGACCAAGACTCCTCACCACGGCAGTAAAAGTCTATGAGGTCACCTGATTTATAATTTATGGGTTGAAAAGTTTATATAAAAAGCATGAAATGTCGTGCGCAAGCAATTAAGATAGGGAGAAAATTTTGCTGATAGTCTTGAAAGAAAAGGCGAAGGGGAGGAGGAGAAGAAGAAGAAGAAGAAGGAAAAAATCTTATAAAAGAAAAACTGAGGCATTTCCATTTCTCCATTTTCGACAAATTTTTTAGTTTATTTCAATGTACTTCCCGAGTCGAAAACTTTCCGCGTCCCTTCCTCCCGCGACACATATATGTCAGTTTTAATACTAATGCGTAAGCTGACCACAAACTTATTCTTTCATGTGTTTCCTGGCAATCTGTGGTGCAGCAAGTCATGCTTCACTTAGATGCCATCCTTCCCTTTCAACTTTAACTTTCTTCAAGAAGTAATTCTTGTCACCTTAGAATCTAAGCGGCTCTTTCTTGGTTCATCAAACTCAACAACGTTACCTAGTCTTCCTTTTCTTTAAGACTCTGCAGCTCTTATCCTGCACAAATAAGCGTGGAGGTCGCTGGTCGCTTTGACAGCGTGAAAGCAGACATAAGATCTGCAATGAGTGAAGAAGCAAAGGCGATTACGGAGAGTGGTGGTGGGCAGACTGCTGTGGGCGTGCTGGATTGATCTGGCCAGTGTTTTAACATTTCAAGATATATCAATATATATCAGTCTTTGCGCAGTGTTGAGGATATGTATGAACCCGGGAACCTTGACAAAAGACCATAATTTTCTATGCCACTATGATATCCGGTTACTGAGGTGTAATAGATAAGGAATAGATAGGAACACGTAAGGAAAAACGGACTGAATATGACCAATTTCCATTTATAAAAAATGCAGGAAATTTTCTCCAGCACGTTACAAGCAATTGTGAACAAGGAACACATGAATATACTTGTACGTATGTATGTTATACACGAAATGCAATATTTCTTTCTTTCATACAAGCAGAACGAGGGCAGTGAGTTTAACGACGCGGAAAATACACGAAGGCAAGAATCTATTCTAACGAGGTGAGTACGTGCCCTGCGTCTGTGTCTGGCAGCCGTAACGCGGAGGCTAAACTTAAAACAGTGATGAACCTTAGGGCAGATGTTCCGAGGCAGGGTTCGGTCAGAATGTAGGCAAAACTCGGTCAGCGTGAACATCGATGAAGCTGCTCCTCCTTTTACGTGACTGACGACTTTTTATGAGTGAAGGCCACGAAACACTCCACCTTTGGAAAAAGCGCTGCTTGCACCAACCAAATTTCGCAGTAACAAAAAACCTAGTCAGGAGCGTTAACAGAAGCTAGTAATATTTAAAAAAATATTTCTTATGCAGCTTTTAACGTGTCCTCGAGACCAGATGTGAATTAGTTAGAATTAGTCGAGGAGGCAAGCGCGACATATACAGTACATACGAGTTTATATTTTAAACGCTGTCTATCAATAAGATGTCGTAAACTCCACTGAGCTGTTCCACCCTGACGATCAGGATAAGCGCGCACTTACGGCGATCTGTTGTCTTTGCATATAGCACAGGTTTGTACTTCTCATGCTCTCTCTGTCTATCTGGCTGTCTCTCCTCCCCTCCCCCCCCCCCCCCTCTCTCTCTCTCTCTCTCTTGATTCAGTATCTTTGTTACACTCAAAGAGTTATTGACATACAGGAAGACATGCGTGTTTTTTTATATATATTTGTTTTGTAAATAAAAAAAAATAATTGAAGCAGCATATACTGATAACCTTTTTTTTTTTTTTTTTTTTTTCCAGCATGCTGTAAGCGATCTACAAAAAACGAGAAATCTTTTTATAGCCAACATTCATATGCTTATAAACGTAAATTTTCCCATAAAACTACAATTTATAAAATTTCTACTCTGTGGTACGCACACACACACACACACACACACACACACACACACACATACACACACACACACACACACACACACACACACACACACACACACACACACACACACACAGAGAGAGAGAGAGAGAGAGAGAGAGAGAGAGAGAGAGAGAGAGAGAGAGAGAGAGAGAGAGAGAGAGAGAGAGAGAGAGAGAGAGAGAGAGAGAGAGAGAGAGAGAGAGAGAGAGAGAGATTGCAATTTTATTTGCTTGGTTTAGAAACGGAGTGTGGTGGTAGTGGATTTCTCAAATGGCATTCGCTGGATTCTTGGCTAATTCATTGCGTGCCACAGAATATTTTCGATAATCGTGCACCACTGGAGGCGTTGTGAGAAAGGACAACATTACACATCATTGAAAAAGCGAGAAAACTTCTTGGTAAGAATCCAACAATAGAAGAAAATAATGTTTTCATTTCTATGTTTCTTGAAGACCTGACAGTCTTTGTTTTCCTTTTCATTGGAATTGAAACAAAGCAAAGTTAACTATGTCTCCCTCACGAAAACAAAACCAAAACTTATTCTATTGCGCAAGACGCAGAAGGCATCCCGCTTTTTAAGATCAAGATCTAGATTAAGCCAAACTTGTCTACATTCTGAAAGGCCGTTATCGTTGTATAGAGACACGCAATATGCATCGGTAGGTTTTTGCAGGGATGAAAAATTGGCCACACTTGGTTGAAAGTAGTTTTGTATCGCATCAAATCAAATCTTGAAATTAGCGCGCGCTGGTCGGTGTCTGAGTGGGAGTGCAGGATCAATGTATTCTCTTCTTACATTTTTGCTCAGAGGGTTTTCAAGTATTTCAGTGAAATATGAAGGTACTTGGCCTCAAGTCCCATCATATAAACATAAGATATTCACTGTAACTTATCATTTACTTGAGAAAATTACTTCTTTTGCCAGTGTTGGTGCTGGTCACTTCTTATAACTCCCTTACAGTAGTGACAACAATGTTATACCGTATGTGTGTGTGTGTGTGTGTGTGTGTGTGTGTGTGTGTGTGTGTTGTATCGCTCACCCCCTACCCCTGACATATTTGAATTCCTGCTGTGGTAACTGTCAGATAAACAATGGTAGCGTTGTTTTTTCCCTCTAGTGGTTTGCCGGCAAATACGTGGATGGACAACGCTGGCGGTGGCGTGGCACAGGTTACTGCTAATAGGTGCGGGTCAGGAGAGCAATGCCGTTTGGATGGCGCGGTACAGGGGTGGGGAGAAAGATTTTGAGGATACCTTGTAACGTTGGCAGGGTGTAGGAGCGGCGTGAGCGGGGCGTGGATCAGGTGGGGGCCGTGGCCGCAAGGAAGGACAGTAGTGTGGCAGAACTAGGGAGGGAAGGACGTGCGCGCGAGCAACAGAGCAACAGTTTCCAGGCGCTGCTGCAGCCTGTAGCGCGTACTGTCTGCCAACTTTCAACCGTCTCACTTTCTGCTAAGTACTGTTGCTTGACCTCCGTGTGATGAAGTGACCGTGGTGATGAAAAATGAAAGTACGAGCGTGATTTGATAATAGGAGAACTAGTGTAAGTAGAAATAATAATGATGGGTGAGGTGGTGTAAGTACTCAGTGTTGGGAACTACTATGATGAAGCACCTGTCGGATACACCTGTGCTGCGCCTCAGGTCAGTGCCGTCCTTTACCCCTCCCTTAGTGTTGCTGTCACTCAGGTTTCTCATAACAGTATAAGAACACAAGCACACTACCATAGCAGCTCTTTGGACATAAGTAATGGCACCTTCTCTCATGCACATCCATAAACCTGTCCTGCCTGCTCTTAAACTTTTCTGTCATACATACACTAACTACATAGCGGATTTTTCTGCTTCGTTTCTTCACTCTCTCTCTCCCATTAGTGAAAAAAAAAAATCTACTTATTTCTTTCTTTAGTAACCACCTCGGGAATCGATTATCACGGTCAGAGCCTCAACAATTATTTTTTAAGTCTTTTTAAAATTTTACACGAATTCAAGGACTTTAATCAACGGGTGGCGCCGGATTGTCTTTCTCAGGAGTGCAGATCGAGGTGTTGAAACTCATACACGTGCAGTAAATACGATCAATATTATGACTCTAGGCAGCAATGGACCGTTTTCCAGCTCTGAGGTCCAGGCTTGCTAGTTCTCCCAAGTCTCTTTCGCAATGTCAACTAGCGTGATTAGTTTCATTAATTATTACATACTGAGGGGAGTTTTCTCTGACAGACAGCACACTGCACGTACTCTTACTAACCTGGGCCTGCCACTTCGCTCACAACTCACAGTCTGCTGAGATCATCTTACAAAACCTCAGCATCACGAACAAATCCAATTAGCAGACCTACTTTTTTAGTGTCGCGAGCAAATTAGCCAATTTACATACTTATTCCTCAATTTACATAATTAATGCGTATAATGAATAGTATAATACGGAACTTTGGGAACGACTCTTGTAATAGAACGCCATTTTGATTTTTCATTAAGTTGGAACTTTTTCTTGCTTTATACACCAAAATTTAGGTCATTCAATTGCGTAACTAAACTCTGATGAGCCCTGCTTGTGGTCCAACGCCATTTTTATTTATTTATTTGATTTATTTTTTGTTATTAAGTTGGTATTTGCTCCCTGGACTAAGCCACGCCCTAATCCCAGCCAAGACATTGCGCTCTATTAAGTGAACTTTTATTCTTCCTGGAGCCCTCTAATGAGGTACTCCGTCAAGCGCTTTATTATAATCAACGTATATTATAATTTTCGTCGTTATCTTCCGCCTCGTTTTATCTCGTGAGGAAAGACAAAATAACAGTGGCGTGGTGCTCTTGCTGGTGTTACTCCAGATATATATGCCCGCCTCACTGCCAGAACAAACTATTTTTTTTTTTCTGTTGATTAGCGTTGTGTGCTTCATTGCTATGTTAATATGAGCCATTAACTTTGCAATCATTGTTGTGTATTTTTTTTTTTTTTTTGGAGAATCAATTAGGGGGATTAACGTCGGAATTTTGTTAGGCTCTGTAGAGAGAGAGAGAGAGAGAGAGAGAGAGAGAGAGAGAGAGAGAGAGAGAGAGAGAGAGAGAGAGAGAGAGAGAGAGAAACTCTTGCAGTGATAATGGAATATATAATAATGAAATACGTTTTTTTTCCTTACTAGAAATAAAAATAATAGCCAACAAGATAGCAGCAATTATGAAAAAAAAAGGTATTTGCTGAATCTATCTTGTAAATTATGAACAAGTATTAATGCTATAATTAGTTGAGACATTTTACTGATAATCGATAAAAGTTTAACATGCAACTTAATTAACTATCTATTTTCCTCCTTAACGCTACCTAACATGTTTGTCTGTTAACAATAGTGGCTCCCAAATTGACATGCTCGTACTCTTAACATATACATGTGAGATAATCGCTGATCATTCTGTTAATTATCATTATCAATAAACAAGTGAGCTGTGTGATCGTAATGAAAGTGTGATGGATGCAGTTATCAACAAACAGTAAAAAAAAAAAAATGTATATATATATATATATATATATATATATATATATATATATATATATATATATATATATATATATATATATATATATATATATATATATATATATATATATATGGTAGCAGGAGGCGCGTGTGTGCAATCATGATCTGGAAGATGGGACGTAGCCTGTGAAATATGGAAATTCCTGGTCTATAGAATCTAAGTAGCTTTCTAGTAACCGCCGACTCAAAATATGTTGAAAGAAAGATGCCTAAGGACGTGAAAATATTGTCGTAGGTGAAGGAAATCCCTTACCTTTCTCTTTGTTCTCCTTGAATAAGTAATCAGCATCTTGCATCAGAGTGTGGCTCTGTCGTGTACACAGTGACAAAAGTATTCATTCTCAGTTTTGCTTGTGTTTTCAGCATGGTTTGTTAACTCGCTATCATCTCTCTTCAAAGGCCCATTCAGTCCCTGCCTTCCGTTCCGTACAAATGAAAGAACAATTTTGCCTCAAATTTCCCCTCCCTTGCCACCCTAATCTCGTAATTCTTTTTCGCCCTCCACATATTTTCCATACTGTTCTCACTAATTCAATATAACCATCCACGAGATCTGCTCCCCCACGTTTTAATCTGCTCCAAATTTCCTGCTTCATTCCCGTTTCCCGCATTAACCTGTCCCTCATCCTGGCATCTTGCATCAATCGTCCTGCGGAATGTGAAGTGATGCTTATGGTTTTTTGTCCCTCAGTAACTTTTTGATCAAACTTTGTGTATTGACTTTCCCACACTGACCTCTCGACCTACTTGTGATACTTTGACCCTTGCGGCGCCTCTAAACCTTGGCTTACTGTGACTTGGCTTCACCTCTTTAACCCTTTCGCTGTTATTCGCCTCATTTTTTCCTGTCACTAACCACTCTGAGATATTTTTTTACCTACGTACACCTTCAAATATTATACCGATTACAAACTGCACGATCTATTCTCTTTTATTCCCTTCTTTCTGTATATACTTATAAAGATTTCATTTTTTTTAGAGCTGTGCATTATTGGTTATCACTGTGAAAGGGTTAACTGAGTGTTTGGTCCTTCAAGGAATCACACCATTCTATAAAAAATTGATCTACTTGTCCTCCTTTCTTTATTTAAATGGCAAAGTAATCGTTGTTAACACCACGTCTGTTCCTGCTGCCTTTGGTTCATGGTTACTTGCTTATGAAGTTATCATTAACAAAAGAAAGGAAATGTCTGGTTGATGCTCACACACGACATTGGTGTGGTCAATATTGTTATAATCCGAGGTTCCTCTAATGCAGACCTTGCCACACGGACACCTTAATTACCTGTTGCCCTGAAAGAATACTCTCTCCCTGCTGAGATTACAGACATGTTTGGAATGTTGGTAGTCATTCTCTCCTCCATCACCATGTCAAGTAATGAGA
>NW_026973809.1:22500-32500 GCF_035594125.1 Scylla paramamosain | reverse complement strand
CGCTGATAAAATTGAAAGTCTTGCCGTGATTGTGAAAAACTCTACTTTTTACACCTATCTTCTTTTGATGTGCATATAATACTTTTGCTAACATTTTATATAACTTTTCGAGGTAAAGAAAACTTGTCGTTTGCTTTCGTTAAGAAGTATTTACCTTTATCCTAATATGTTATAACCTAACATATTCCAGCGAAAGTTTTATTTGTCTTGTACAAAGTTTGCATTTTCTTGTCCCTGATGAATTTATGAATGAGATGGATGAGGCAGCTGGAGGGTTGGTGATACAGGCAGTGGTTCAAGCAGGGAGTCAGTCTTGAGTGCCGGCAGCAGCAAATACTAGCCAGGCTGACGAGCCTCGTGTCGGCGAGACGTTTGTACACACTGTTTCTGATCATTAGTTTGCTTGCTCTGCACACAATTTCATTGCACTATGCAAGGTTCGCGTGAAAAATATTCAACAATTCAGGTGGGGTGTAAGACCGACCAATATTCTGAAGCAAGATTAATGATGTGTAAAGGACGTGTTGTCAAAATGTTAATAATACACTGCATGCAGGAGTGTTTTCAAACTTTACGATAATTTTTCTTGTGAGTATTACACCAAGGAGTAAGTGAGCCTTTTTTTTTCTTTTTTAGATGAGTGAAGCTACCTTTCCAAAATTTACACTCTGAAGAGTTAATTTTTTTTTTTAACAAAATATTTATCTCTGAACATAAAATGATTTATCGAGTTTTTAATTTAGGAAAATTTTATATATTTCATTTACTCTGCAAGCTTAATAGGTTGCCATTCAGTAAAGAGTAAGCAATACGTTTTCCTTGACTATGAAAGCCCCGTAAAGCCTGTGTTATTTATAACCAGCTTATGCATCATTACAGTTCACTGAGCATCACATGTATTCATTTCTATGACTTCTAAACGTGTGCCGCGTGTCAAGTGCTTTCTGCGATTTCTCCACGACCCAAAAGACTCTTCTTATCGATAGATGCTGATAAGAATTTTGATGTCCTATAAGTAGACTGCCCTTCCGGATCCATTTTTTGGTAATTTCGTTCGCTTCATATTTTTACTCACTCATATTTGCTGCAAGAGTTTTTATTTTCCATATTGACACACCTAACTGGCTTGACTTTGACTGCCTGCCGTGGCTGCATCTGGCTGTCTCGGTAACCAGCAGATGAGGGAGTATTTTCAACTCAGGAAGTGAAATTTAATCGCCTTTAATTTCCTGCCTCAAAGGAAAAGGAGGTCATTTCTGTTAATAGTGCTCGTGAAACTGATGCATCCCCTGAAATTATGTATCAACTTTATCACAAACCCAGGTACACACAAACACACACACACACACACACACACACACACACACACACACACACACACACACACACACACACATTTAGTAGATGATATTTACTTAAGTTCTGATGCATAAATGTCTCTGATGAAAATGCAGTTCACATCTCGCCTACGTAGTGTACTTTATTGCTCTCTCTCTCTCTCTCTCTCTCCCTTTCTCTCTCTCTCTCTCTCTCTCTCTCTCTCTCTCTCTCTCTCTCTCTCTCTCTCTCTCTCTCTCTCTCTCTCTCTCTCTCTCTTTAGCGTCACTTCTAAAGTACATTGCACATCTAAAGTCCATTACGCAAGTCACGCCACTAACCCTGCTCATGTCACTGACAATATATATATATATATATATATATATATATATATATATATATATATATATATATATATATATATATATATATATATATATATATATATATATATATATATATATATATATATATATATATATATATATATATATATATATATATATATATATATATATATCTTTCTCCACTCCGGGTTCCATCGCTGTGACTTTACAATAAGTTGGTTTGCATTTTTAAATCATAATCAATATTTGGTGTCATTTGGCATGGAGGCAGTGTGGCCGGCTGACAATTAGGCTACACTTTTACACTGTGACTCGTTTGTGACAGTATGTACACAAATATTTGACTTAAAAAGAGAGTCAAATTTTATGAAGCTTAGGTATCATTTAAAGTATGTTGGTTTTTAATATGTGGCGAGCAATAAACAATTTAATGTCCTCCACACTGCTGGCATAATAGAAAACCTGATCCATATATCATGAATCTGTTGCGCTAAACTAACATCAAATCGTCCAATATGTGGCGAATAATAAAATGTTTAATATCTAGCAAAGTCAAAAAGATTACCATGTGCCGCTTCATGACGAGACTCCCTTAGTGTTCCCTCGGTGCACCGCGCGTATTATTAATGTGCTACACTTCATCACTTTAACTCATTCATATGGGACTCATTAAAGATTATCATATCATTCCCATTATTTCACAGTGTCGATTTATAACAATACAGAGTCTCGCGCAGTGTTGCTGGCTCCTCCCCCTGCCTGTCCAACGCTCAACCTGCAACAAGCTGGATTCCGGTAAAACTCTACGGACATCGACATATAGATTTCATTTACTTTTTACACATTTTCTACCTGAGTATTCTTTAAGGAAGGAAGGAAAATGAAAGGGAAGGAGCAAACAAACTTATCAATGTTAAAAAAAAACACTGTATGTCATTCAGTCCTCAATGGGAATTCAGTCTGGAAGTGACGATACCAACACGAGGAGCGGCGGTTACAAGTTGTCTGTGCTGAGTGTAATGTGTTAACTCTACTGAAACTGCTGACGGAGAGACGGGTGGCGGAGTGAAACTTGCAACACCGGCCCAGCGGGAGAAGTGTATTAGACGAGGTGGAGTAATGAAAGTAACTGTTGCAATGGCGCCGAACTTTGTTGTTTCTGATGATAATGGTAATGGTGGTGGTGGTGGTGGTGGTGGTGGTGGAGGTGGAGGTGGAGGTGGAGGTGGTGGTGGTGGTGGTGGTGGTAGTGTCATTGACATTTCGACACGAAAAAACAACATTTAATCTCTTATTAAAAACTTCCTTTTACTGGAATCTTTCCCCGCGGTTACAAGAGTAGCGGAAAAAAAAAACGCCACATAAATACTGGTATTGTACACTTGTTCGGGGATTATTATGTGACCTTTCACCTTTATTATGAATAGAATCGTATTGCTGAATTTTTTTCCCGTGACGGCAAGGCTTGGTGGATGCTGCTTTGTAATAACGTCTGGCTCTCTCTGGGAAATGATCAGGTAACACACCAACCAACATATGTTTGTCCTTTGATCATAACACACACACACACACACACACTCTGTCTCTCTCTCTCTCTCTCTCTCTCTCTCTCTCTCTCTCTCTCTCTCTCTCTCTCTCTCTCTCTCTCTCTCTTCTTCCTCCTCCTTCTCCTTGTTTTCCACCACCACCACCACCACCTCCTCCTCCTCCTCCTCCTCCTCCTCCTCCTCCTCCTCCTCCTCCTCCTTCATCTTCCACACTCGTCGCAGTCGCAGGCTCTCAACATGTCAGCTTCTATAACACTTTCGTCTTGAATCTACTTAACTGTCTCTTAACGGAATACTCTGGACTACATATTCTTCTTTTTTCTCTCTATCCTCCTTCACCTCCTCCTCCACCTCCTCTTCTTTACTCTCATCCTCCTTGTCCTCATTTTCCTCCCTCTTCTGCGTCCTCTTCTGATTTGAAAAAGAAGTTCACACCCAATATAATTTCACAGATGCTTGTTACGTAGACTGAGTGGTGCCAGCGGTGTCATTGTTTCAGCGTGTCTTCATTACTAAGGGGTGATCCATTAACCGTCATTCAGTCTTATTGCTAAGTTTCTGCCGTGAGTACCACGCGTTATGAGCCTTGATTTTGTGCCGCCCTTCCTTCCTCCACGTCAAAGAATGGTTAAGGAATAAGAATACCTGTCAATTACAGAAGCAGTGTATTTTGGGAGACGTAACAATACTTGTCGCTCTAAACAAGTCTCGGTCACATAATCATACAAGTAAAGTATTGATCTGAGTAAGAATAGCATGTCTTTTGCTGTGATGTTAGTGCAAATAGGATGGTGATCTCAGACGGAATATTTCAAAGCAAGATTAAGTTGAATGAAGGCATGATGTATATATGAAGGTATAGAGTATATGCGAAAGTAAATTCAATAGAGGGTAGGAAGGAATACGTGCTGTTACTTCTCACCAATTAGTTCTGTGAAAAAAGGCCAGGAGTGGAAACACCAAATGAAGGGAGAAGACTACTGCGAGATAGATGGAATAGTCAGTTAAAATAGGGGAAGCTAATGAAACAGAAAGCTTTTCACTCAACCCCATTTAAAAGTTGTGTTGATGAAACTCGTCCGGACACAAAAAATAGAGCGAGGCGTACTCTAATCAAGGGCGCACGAGACCTGGTAATAGAGCCTTCGTCTGAGCGAGGGAGAGATGAAATGAAGGAGTCAGTTTGGAACGTGTAACTCCATTGACGGTGATTCTGCGCCAGCTGATAGGAGAAAAATCCAATTAAGAGTCTTGGTCAAACAGAGAACGTCCACTATTAAGAAAGGAAGAGAAGTGAATGTTAGTCAAAGGAAATCATTGTCTGGAAGGTTACGTCTGGCCTAGAGGTGGAGGAGTTCAGCTGTATAAGGCAACGAAGGCCGCAGCTTTTTTCTTGTTCTGATTGTTTATTCAAATGTTGTGCAGCACGGGTTTTTCAATGCCACTGTAACACTGATCATTCAATGCAGATGTTACAGATAGTTAGAAAGGAATGTACAGCCTAAACTCTCTCTCTCTCTCTCTCTCTCTCTCTCTCTCTCTCTCTCTCTCTCTCTCTCTCTCTCTCTCTCTCTCTCTCTCTCTCTCTCTCTCTCTCTCTCTCTCTCTCCCTAGATATGACCTTCAGCAAACAATTAAATCAATCAATCAATGCCACCACCGATTCACAAAGCACACCAATTTTTCCACCATGATTGCAAACTCCATTAGCAAACACACACACACACACACACACACACACACACACACACACACACACACACACACACACACACACACACACACACACACACACACACACACCACTGCTCACCATCTTCTGTACTTCTGGCGACATGAAGGTGAAAAGTGCGAAGGGATGGTGGCGGTGTGTGGGCGTATGAAGGACAGTGGAGCGGTGCAGGTGTTTCTGTAAAGGATAGGGAGAAGGAGGAGGAGGAGGAGGAACAAAGGTAGTTAGGTGTATTTCCTGGTCCCGCTGCTTCATTTCAAGCTTGGCCACAACACAGGAACACACAATCTAAGGCAAAGTTGCAGCATCACACGGAATCGCGAATGAAGCGCCGGAATAACAGAGGTGCGCTAAAGACAACAAAAGAGAACATGATTACGTTCAGCCGCGGCCCGGAAATGCTAATCACGGAGGAAGGAAGAGGGTGAAGACGAGCATCACAATAGTGAGCACGCAACCAATGGGATGCAGAGTGAGAGGAGCGAGGCGCGCGTGCCGGGAAACGCAACGCCTCTGGGGATTAATACTAATAGTAATGCATTGCGGGGAGATTACTGATGGGAATGCCGCTGCGTTAATCTCACCTCACAACGCTGCTTGTAGTGGTGACTCTCACAGCGGGGACTGGCAGCTGCTGTGGTGGTGGTAATGGTGGTGACTGAAAGCAGTGGTTTGTGGTGGTAGCAGTGGTGTTGACTACAGTGATGATGGCAGTATGTGAATATAACACTAGTATAAATACAGAAAAAAAGAATAAGCAGCAGCAGACTCGTTGTCCCTGGACAGGCTGTTCGTTATAAATCACACTGTCTAATCTAAAGAGAGCGATGTATGTCAGTAAAAGCGAATATTTCTCACCTTTCCCTGATGAACCTCACCTGCTCGTTTGGCTTCCTTCTCTAGCCTTGCTCACTGTCCCTAACACATTCTCATTTCTCTTTCTTTCCCTCCTTGACAAAAACTTATCACTCTCTCGTATGCGAACGCCTACCACTCATTTTTCATCACCTCTATCTCTCTCCCCCTCCAGAACTTTTTTTCGTCAGAAAAGCACAGTTCTTCGTTTTTTTTACCCATTCACTCACTCTCTGCTGGAGGAAATGTTAATCTCTTTAATTTCTTTTGCTCCCTCACACACTTTTCTTTATCCTTTACTTTGAAGTTGTGTTTGCAGTAGTATTTCATCACTTTATCTACTTGTGACGTTTCTTCTTTTCCCTTATTGACGTCTGTAGTTTCCGTCTTCCAGAGTCACAATATATATTGTTTTCTTAAAGCTGAATTTCTCCCTCATATTTCTACGACACAATTTCCAACTTTTCTTATCTCGGCCATTCCTAATTAAAGAAAGTGAAACATTTCTCTCTGCTCACTGCCCCGCCAGCCTCCTGTGCCGCGCCTCCTGTACCTTGTGTTCCCAAAGATCACGCTGAGCTGCAGTCGTAGCCAAATCTCGTCACGTTTAGCAAATTAGATATGAATTTTTCGGAAGTCTGTATGTTGTCTGGCGCACTGTGCTTTTCTGGCAGCCTCATTTCATTAAATTATACTTCTGTTCGGAAACTCCCGGGCTTGTTGCCTTTGGTTCTCTCCTGCAGTTCTTCTTTAAGAATTCTGTTTGACTTTTGTTTACTTCGCATTTTTTTTGTTTTACTTTATTTTACTATTGTTTTGTTGTGTGTGTGTGTGTGTGTGTGTGTGTGTGTGTGTGTGTGTGTGTGTGTGTGTGTGTGTGTGTGTGTGTGTGGGCAATGGTCACGGTGGTCTTGACTATTTCCCCTAAAGATTCCCGAGTCGTGCTTGTTAGCTATCCTTGTCACGTGGAATACACCCAAGGCGGTGGCGCTTGCTACGTGATGCTGCTGCTCTTGTTGTTGTTTTGTTGTTGTTGTTGCTGTTGTTGTTGCTGTTGTTGTTGCTGCTGCTGTTGTTCATGTTGATGATGATGTTGGTGGTGCTACTACTGTTATCGTTGTTTTTGTTGCTATTTCTGCTATTGCTGGTGCTACTTCATCAAATATCCCTGATTTTGCCTGATCTTTCCATTTTCTTTAGTAATCTCTTTTGATTGATAATAATACAAACCAATGGCTTTCAGTTGACTTTCCTTTCATACAACGGAGTAGATTTTTCATCATGTTTTTTATTTATTTATTTATTTATTTACTTTTTGTGCGTTATTCTTACGTACCTTTTCTGAGACGCTCTGTTCATCGTTATCTAGTTTCCCGTCTTGCTGGAGGCGGACGGTATGCATAAGTCTACATAAGATGAGGTCTTTGGAAGAACGGAGAGGCGGGGATTATTGTGGAAGTCAGCCCGAACAAGTGAAGTCTACAAAGAGTGCACAGCTATATCTCTTATTTTCTCTGTAATTCCCTTGCTGCGCTAACATTAAGTCCATCACACAGTGCTTTAATTAATTTCCTCCCTTGCCCCTGGCGTGATAAGCCGCTCTTCATTCTCTTTATGGGGTCCATTCGTCCCTCTAGGTGATGGCATGACGGTGATGATGACCGGGGCGATAACAGACGCGGGTGACACAAAAAGGTCTGAGGACTAATGACCAGTGATAAGAAGTGGCCCTATATACTCTTCACATATCGTCAGTGTGAGTGGACTACAGCGTTTTTCTCCTGTAAAGCGCGTAACATGTATTTGCCTAAATGTTGTATACAGCGCCATGATTGTGTTCGTAATTATATTTTTGTCTAATCTTTTTTGCTTCTGTTCCTGTCTAGTTCTCGCCTTTATTATAGCTCCTTTATCTCCAAACAGGTACATTTCTGCAGGGGAAGAGGTGCTCCCTTAAATAAGCACTAGTGTTCGAAATCTAACCTCGATAGATTGCGTACACACCGACACGAGATCTTATTACTAAACCTAATAAGGAAAATGGACACAATATATTTTTCATCGTACAGAAATTTAACTTAACGAATCTTACGAGTTTACGGAGAAACATACCTTTTTACTTTGAACTCAAGCTGTCCTAAATGTAACAGTGGTTGTGAAGAGGACGCTGAAGGAGGGAAATAGCCGACATCAGAGGGTCAGTTGGTGAGGCGGTAAATAATTTTGTTTAGTGGAGGCATAAATATCTCACTGACTGACCACTTGACACCTCCATGGGTCATTTCTTTCCTTGCACACGAACACAAACCACTACACGTAGAGAGAGAGAGAGAGAGAGAGAGAGAGAGAGAGAGAGAGAGAGAGAGAGAGAGAGAGAGAGAGAGAGAGAGAGAGAGAGAGAGAGAGAGAGAGAGAGAGAGAGAGTAATAATAATAATAATAATAATAATAATAATAATAACTTTATTTCCACTTGAACAGTGGTTATTCATTTTACATAGTGTGAGGAACGATTGGGTATAGTAGTATTTTATACTCTAACCTAGAACCATATGGTTGGTTGTGTCTACATATTAAAACTATTCATATAGGAAAAGTAAATTGAAGTCATAATATAAAATGGAATAAATGTAGAAACTAAAAACATAGTAATATTAAAAACACTATTTTAAAAGATATCGAGTGAGTCTACTTTTAAAACTGGACACAGAGACAGCGCTAGTAACATCAGAAGGCAGACTGTTCCACATTTTTGGGCCTGTCACATCCAAACTTCTGGCACCGGTATCTGTTCGAGTCTTTGGTATAAATAAGCAACTCTGCTGTCGTGTTGAACTATCTGTTGTTTCATGAACAGTTAAAAATTTCTTATACCAATCTGGATGAAAACCATTTAGTATCTTAAAAACTGTGGTACACATCTCCAGTTTATACTTTTCGATAATTTTTAGCCACCCAAGTTTTTGTATTATTGGTGAAGCATGATCGAATTTTCTTGCACCTCCCATAGCGAGTTTTGCGGCAAAATTTTGTAGTTTTTGAGTCTTATTTATTACTGTTAAGTTTGTGGTGCCCCATATTCTGATGCAATAGTTAATCAAACTGAGTATAATTGTCTGCACAACAAGTATTCTGGAGGGTTTGTCAAGACTCTTACTTATACGGCTTAAAAACATTAATAAACCGACTACTTTTTTACTCATTTCATCAGTGTGTTTATCAAAGAGCATAAAACGGTCCATGTACACACCTAGATTTTTAACATAATTACTTGGGATGATGGTGTCCCCATCTATTTGTATCACAATATTAGGAGGAACCTGTGCCAGAAGTTGTCTGTTTCCAATGAGGATACATTGGGTTTTACCTGTATTCAACATTAAACCATTAGTGAGAAAATAATTCTTTATACACTTTATGGTTGCTTCAGTGAGAGAGAGAGAGAGAGAGAGAGAGAGAGAGAGAGAGAGAGAGAGAGAGAGAGAGAGAGAGAGAGAGAGAGAGAGAGAGAGAGAGAGAGAGAGAGAGAGAGAGAGAGAGAGAGAGAGAGAGAGAGAGAGAGAGAGAGAGAGAGAGAGAGAGAGAGAGAGAGAGAGAGATTATGTCAAAAAGTTCCCCCACACGGACACAAACAGACGACTCGTCCATAAATTGAGACGGGGCACAGCCAGGGCGGGACAGCGGGACGCGGCGGTCACTGGCGGAGTCGCTGCTTCCAGACTTGACTTGGACCGGAGAATAACAGGAGCAGATCTCACTGTGGCGGCTTGTGACTCGAGACTTCCTTCATTACCTAGACTTGCCAGATTGCTAAAGCGGCTCCAGACTTCTCGCATGCACAGTAATATGCAAGGAAACTCGGTGATTGAAAGCACCAGGGCAATATAAGATAAATATTCCGTGAGAAACATATTACGTATCTTTCTGTAATGCTCAATTGTTCATACGTCTTTATAAGTGGCTGTACTTTATACACCATTAATTATATCAAACAGCGGCAGTAAATGAGAACACGATGATCTGTATTCCACTGAGAGTGTTCGGACTATTCAAGCACTGCGAAAGGTTATGAAGGTAGTAATGCGTGGCCAAAGGCTGCCACTGTGAGCCTTGGCTTGTATATTACGATGCACAACATTACCTATCAGAGGACTGTTGCCCTGGACAGTGGATCAGACTTAATAATTTTCATATTTTCAGGAA